>NC_066561.1:4663293-4775793 GCF_024679095.1 Eriocheir sinensis | reverse complement strand
GGAGGAGGAAGAGGAGCAAGCAGACAGGTACACGACGAGACGGGAAGAGGAGGAGGAGGAGGAGGAGGAGGAGGCACCAAGGTAGCAGATGTTTGGAGTCACGGTTCTTCATGACTTCGAAGACTCACTAACAAACATCGAACTCGGCTTTTTGTACCTCGACTGACCTCAACCTCCCTCCTGCCCCCCTCGCGACCACGGGCAGGCCTTAGGGAGCGGAAGGGCGCGGGAATGGCCTCAATGCTTACCTCTCCTTGGACGCCCTCCCTAGCAGGTGCTCAGAGCGACTGGCAAGATGGAGTCCCAACAACCTGAAAGCCCCGGATGAATGACGTCACAAGATGGCGCCCTAGACTTGGGGTTGCCGAAGGGTTGATAATGCTTGATTTCCACGCCATAGACTAACTTCCAGAGCCTAAGATGGAGTACTATGGGGTTTGGGGGTGTTTTAGTGGGTGTTTGAGGGTCTGGATGGCGTGTGGGAGGCGTGGGGAGGCGTGGAGGCGAGGCAGAACGAGGGCCGTGTCGGGAGGTTCCTGTACGCCCGCTCCATTGTTACCATGTCTCGTATTGATCGCGTATATTGGCGAGGCGAAAGTCCACGGCCCAGACACACACACACGCCCCCACGCCCTCCACGCACGCCGCCAACACGCCCGCCCGCCGCCCAGACCCCGAGGCCGCCCAGAAACGGGTATTAAACAGGTACAAGTTAGGTTGGTTTGTGACTCCTTGCGTTGGGGGGAGGTGCGTGCGTGTGTGCGTGCGTGTGTGTGTGGGCAGAAGACAGTGCGCCACATATCCCTCATAACGATTTTCTGGGCAACATAGCCACATATCACCTCCTTCAGCACATATTCCCTTCCTTTCTCCTTCCCTTCCCTTCCTCTCCCCTTCCCTTCCCTTCGCCTCTCTTAACTCCCTTGGGCCTAAGCAGAAGCGTAAGGTGAAGGAAGGAAGGAAGGAAGGAGGGGAGAGAAGGGGAGATCAAGGTGAGGTAAAGAGAGAGAGGAAGGGGATGGTAGGGGAGAGAAGGGAGGAAAGGAGGAGGAGGAGGAGGAGAGGGAAGGAGGAAAGGTAGGAGAGAAGGAGGAAAAATCTAAGGTGTTCCTCTCCACAAGCTGTCAACATGATGGTAACACTTGTTGGTGTGTGTGTGTGTGTGTGTGTGTGTGTGTGTGTGTGTGTGTGCGTGCGTGTGTGTGTGTGTGTGTGTCCCGTGAGAGACACAGCGCGCGCACATATACACACACACACACACACACACACACACACATACACACACTCGCGCACACACATACATGCATACGTACATACACTCTCTCTCTCTCTCTCTCTCTCTCTCTCTCTCTCCGCTAATCAGACGGATCGATTTTGTGAACCATAACACACACACACACACACACACACACACACACACACACACACACACACACACTATAGCAACATTTATCGAGTTTTTTTGTTTTTTTTTAGGTTATTTTTCCCTCATCGAACGCTATGCCGCCCACGCTGAGCACTTCGTTGTAGGAGGAGGAGGAGGAGGAGGAGGAGGAGGAGGAGGAGGAGGAGGAGGAGGAGGAGGGGAAGGAGGAGGAAGAGGAGGAAGGGGGGGGAGGGCAAAGAGGTCATGCAGGACACGTAAGGATGACGAAAGAGGAGGAGGAGGAGGAGAGAAGAGGAGGGGGAGGTAAGGGGAGGAGGGGAAACAGAAGGAAGAGGAGGAACACAAAGGAAGAACAAACAACAGCAGACCTGCTGGTCCTGACGAGGCTGTTTGTGACAAGCTACACTAACTATCTAATCAAAGGTGGAAGATGAAGGACAGCAAAGGCGAAGGCTCCTCCCCACCCCCCCATCCCTCCACCCAAAGCTGGCAGGAAAGGAAAAAGAACCATGCAGCATGGAAAAACTGCATGGAAATTATGTAGGAGAGAGGAAAGAATTACCATTACTGCTACCACTAACCGGGCGATAAAAGCGGACAAGGACACCAGTATTCGAAAGAACTTAACGTTATTACGACGATAAGCAATATTTTAGTTGCAAATTTTGACACTTTGCAAGTGAGCCCATCATCGATATCATTAACACAAATTAAGAAGAGCATGGGGCCAAGCACTGATCCTTGAGGTACGCCGCTTCTGACATCGAGCCAGTTAGATGTAACACCGTTTAGAACTACTCTCTGTTTCCGCTCAGAGAGCCAGTCCGCAAGCCAATTGTGAGGATGAACCAGGAGGAAGAGAAGGTGAGGAGGAAGGAGGAAGAGCAAGAGGTGGGGACCTTATCAATGCCTTTGAAGAGGAGGATAGGGGAGGAGGAACAGAAAAATATAAGGAAAGGAGGGAGGAAGAGAACAGGAGGGGAAGCAGGAGGAAGAGAAGGGGAGGAGGGGAAGCAGGAGGAAGAGAAGGGGATGGGGAAGAGAAGGGGAGGAGGGGAAGCAGGAGGAAGAGAAGGGGAGGAGGGGAAGCAGGAGGAAGAGAAGGGGAGGAGGGGAAGCAGGGGAAGAGAAGGGGAGGAGGGGAAGCAGGAGGAAGAGAAGGGGGAGGAGGGGAAGCAGGAGGAAGAGAAGGGGAGGAGGGGGAAGCAGGGGAAGAGAAGGGGAGGAGGGGAAGGAGGAGGAAGAGAAGGGGGAGGAGGGGAAGCAGAAGGAAGAGAAGGGGGAGGAGGGGAAGCAGGGGGAAGAGAAGGGGGAGGAGGGGAAGCAGGAGGAAGAGAAGGGGGAGGAGGGGAAGCAGAAGGAAGAGAAGGGGGAGGAGGGGAAGCAGAAGGAAGAGAAGGGGGAGGAGGGGAAGCAGGGGGAAGAGAAGGGGGAGGAGGGGAAGCAGAAGGAAGAGGGGGGAGAGGAAGCAGAAGGAAGAGAAGGGGGAGGAGGGGAAGCAGTAGGAAGAGAAGGGGGAGGACGGGAAGCAGAAGGAAGAGACGGGGGCGGAGGGGAAGCAGGAGGAAGAGAAGGGGGAGGAGGGGAAGCAGGAGGAAGAGAAGGGGGAGGAAGGGAAGCAGGAGGAAGAGAAGGGGGAGGAGGGGAAGCAGAAGGAAGAGAAGGGGGAGGAGGGGAAGCAGGAGGAAGAGAAGGGGGAGGAGGGGAAGGAGGAGGAAGAGACGGTGGAGGAGGGGAAGCAGGAGGAAGAGAAGGGGGAGGAGGGGAAGCAGGAGGAAGAGAAGGGGGAGGAGGGAAGCAGGAGGAAGAGAAGGGAGAGGAGGGGAAGCAGAAGGAAGAGAAGGGGAGGAGGGAAGCAGGAGGAAGAGAAGGGGAGGAAGGGGAAGCAGGAGGATGAGAAGGGGGAGGAGGGGAAGGAGGAGGAAGAGAAGGGGAGGAGGGGAAGAGGAGGAGGGGAAGGGGAGGAGGGGAAGCAGGGGAAGAGAAGGGGAGGGGAAGGAGGAGGAAGAGAAGGGGGAGGAGGGGAAGCAGAAGGAAGAGAAGGGGAAGAGGGAAGCAGGAGGAAGAGAAGGGGAGGAGGGGAAGCAGGAGGAAGAGAAGGGGAGGAGGGGAAGGAAGAGAAGGGGAGGAGGGGAAGGAGGAGGAAGAGAAGGGGGAGGAGGGGAAGCAGAAGGAAGAGAAGGGGGAAGAGGGGAAGCAGGAGGAAGAGAAGGGGGAGGAGGGGAAGCAGTCGGAAGAGAAGGGGAGGAGGGAAGGAGGAGGAAGAGAAGGGGAGGAGGGGAAGGAGTAGGAAGAGAAGGGGAGGAGGGGAAGCAGAAGGAAGAGAAGGGGAGGAGGGAAGCAGGAGGAAGAGAAGGGGGAGGAGGGGAAGCAGAAGGAAGAGAAGGGGGAGGAGGGGAAGCAGAAGGAAGAGACGGGGGAGGAGGGGAAGAGAAGGAGGAAGAGGAGGAAGAGGGGAGGAGGAAGCAGAAGGAAGAGAAGGGGAGGAGGGAAGCAGAAGGAAGAGACGGGGGAGGAGGGTAAGCAGGAGGAAGAGAAAGGGGAGGAAGGGAAGCAGAAGGAATAGAAGGGGAGGAGGGAAGCAGGAGGAAGAGAAGGGGAGGAGGGGAAGCAGGAGGAAGAGAAGGGGAGGAGGGAAGAGGAGGAAGAGAAGGGGAGGAGGGGAAGCAGAAGGAAGAGAAGGGGAGGAGGGAAGCAGGAGGAAGAGACGGGGGAGGTGGGGAAGGAGGAGGAAGAGAAGGGGGAGGAGGGGAAGCAGATGGAAGAGAAGGGGAGGAGGGAAGCAGGAGGAAGAGAAGGGGAGGAGGGAAGCAGGAGGAAGAGATGGGTGAGGAGGGGAAGCAGAAGGAAGAGAAGGGGAGGAGGGGAAGAGAAGGAAGAGAAGGGGAGGAGGGGAAGCAGGAGGAAGAGAAGGGGGAGGAGGGGAAGGAGGAGGAAGAGAAGGGGGAAGAGGGGAAGCAGGAGGAAGAGAAGGGGGAGGAGGGGAAGCAGGAGGAAGAGAAGGGGGAGGAGGGAAGCAGAAGGAAGAGAAGGGGGAGGGGAAGCAGGAAGAGAAGGGAGAGGAGGAAGCAGGAGGAAGAGAAGGGGAGGAGGGGAAGCAGAAGGAAGAGAAGGGGAGGAGGGAAGCAAGGAAGAGAAGGGGAGGAGGGAAGCAGAAGGAAGAGAAGGGGAGGAGGGAAGCAGGGGAAGAGAAGGGGAGGAGGGGCAGAAGGAAGAGAAGGGGAGGAGGAAGCAGGGGGAAGAGAAGGAGGAGGGAAGCAGAAGGAAGAGAAGGGGAGGAGGGGAAGCAGAAGGAAGAGAAGGGGAGGAGGGGAAGCAGGGGAAGAGAAGGGGAGGAGGGGAAGCAGAAGGAAGAGAAGGGGAGGAGGGAAGCAGAAGGAAGAGAAGGGGAGGAGGGAAGCAGAAGGAAGAGAAGGGGGGAAGGGAAGAGGGGAAGAGAAGGGGAGGAGGGGAAGCAGGGGAAGAGAAGGGGAGGAGGGGAAGCAGGAGGAAGAGAAGGGGGAGGAGGGGAAGCAGAAGGAAGAGAAGGGGGAGAAGGGGAAGCAGAAGGAAGAGAAGGGGGAGGAGGGGAAGCAGGAGGAAGAGAAGGGGGAGGAGGGGAAGCAGGGGGAAGAGAAGGGGGAGGAGGGGAAGCAGGAGGAAGAGAAGGGGGAGGAGGGGAAGCAGGAGGAAGAGAAGGGGGAGGAGGGGAAGCAGGAGGAAGAGAAGGGGGAGGAGGGGAAGCAGGAGGAAGAGAAGGGGGAGGAGGGGAAGCAGGAGGAAGAGAAGGGGGAGGAGGGGAAGCAGAAGGAAGAGAAGGGGGAGGAGGGGAAGCAGGAGGAAGAGAAGGGGGAGGAGGGGATGCAGGAGGAAGAGGAGGGGGAGGAGGGGATGCAGGAGGAAGAGGAGGAGGAGGAGGAGGGAAGGATAAATGAAAAAGCAAGATAGAATAAAAAAACTGGACACGCAAAAACGAACAAAGGAAGAAGGAAAAAATAAAAAAGAAAGGAGGAAAGAAAGGAAAGGAGGAAAGAAAGGAAAGGAGGAAAGAAAGGAAAGGAGGAAAGGAGGAAAGAAATGAAATAAGGAAAGAAAGGAAGGAAGGAAATAAAGGAAGGAAGGAAAGAAAGGAAGAAAGGAAAGGAGGAAAGAAAGGAAGGAAGGAAAGAAAGGGAGAAAGGAAAGAAGGAAAGAAAGGAAGGAAAGAAAGGAAGGAAGGAAAGAGAGGAAGGAAGGAAAGAAAGGAAGGAAGGAAAGAAAGGGAGAAAGGAAAGAATGGAAGGAAGGAAAGAAAGGGAGAAAGGAAAGTAGAGAAAGGAAGGAAGGAAAGAAAGGAAGGAAGAAAAGGAAGGAAGGAAAGAAAGGAATGAAGGAAAGAAAGGGAGAAAGGAAAGAAGGAAAGAAAGGGAGAAAGGAAAGAAGGAAAGAAAGGGAGAAAGGAAAGAAGGAAAGAAAGGGAGAAAGGAAAGGAAGAAAGAAAGGGAGAAAGGAAAGTAGAGAAAGGAAGGAAGGAAAGAAAGGAATGAAGGAAAGAAAGGGAGAAAGGAAAGAAGGAAAGAAAGGGAGAAAGGAAAGAAGGAAAGAAAGGGAGAAAGGAAAGAAGGAAAGAAAGGGAGAAAGGAAAGGAAGAAAGAAAGGAAAGAAGGAAAGAAAGGGAGAAAGGAAAGAAGGAAAGAAAGGGAGAAAGGAAAGTAGAGAAAGGAAGGAAGGAAAGAAAGGAAGGAAGAAAAGGAAGGAAGGAAAGAAAGGAATGAAGGAAAGAAAGGGAGAAAGGAAAGAAGGAAAGAAACGAAGAAAGGAAAGAAAAGGAGAAAGGAAAGAAGGAAAGAAAGGAAGGAAAGAAAGGAAGGAAGGAAGGAAAGAAAGGGAGAAAAGAAAGAAGGAAAGAAAGGAAGGAAAGAAAGGAAGGAAGGAAAGAAAGGGAGAAAGGAAAGAAGGAAAGAAAGGAAGGAAAGAAAGGAAGGAAGGAAGGAAAGAAAGGGAGAAAAGAAAGAAGGAAAGAAAGGGAGAAAGGAAAGGAAGAAAGAAAGGAAAGAAGGAAAGAAAGGGAGAAAGGAAAGTAGAGAAAGGAAGGAAGGAAAGAAAGGAATGAAGGAAAGAAAGGGAGAAAGGAAAGAAGGAAAGAAAGGGAGAAAGGAAAGAAGGAAAGAAAGGGAGAAAGGAAAGAAGGAAAGAAAGGGAGAAAGGAAAGGAGGAAAGAAAGGAAGGAAGGAAAGAAAGGGAGAAAGGAAAGGAGGAAAGAAAGGGAGAAAGGAAAGGAGGAAAGAAAGGAAGGAAGGAAAGAAAGGGAGAAAGGAAAGAAGGAAAGAAAGGAAGGAAGGAAAGAAAGGGAGAAAGGAAAGAAGGAAAGAAAGGAAGGAAGGAAAGAAAGGGAGAAAGGAAAGAAGGAAAGAAAGGAAGGAAAGAAAGGAAGGAAGGAAGGAAAGAAAGGGAGAAAAGAAAGAAGGAAAGAAAGGAAGGAAAGAAAGGAAGGAAGGAAGGAAAGAAAGGGAGAAAGGAAAGAAGGAAAGAAAGGAAGGAAAGAAAGGAAGGAAGGAAGGAAAGAAAGGGAGAAAAGAAAGAAGGAAAGAAAGGAAGGAAAGAAAGGAAGGAAGGAAGGAAAGAAAGGGAGAAAGGAAAGAAGGAAAGAAAGGAAGGAAAGAAAGGAAGGAAGGAAGGAAAGAAAGGGAGAAAGGAAAGAAGGAAAGAAAGGAAGGAAAGAAAGGAACAAAGGAAAGAAAAGGAGAAAGGAAAGAAGGAAAGAAAGGAAGGAAAGAAAGGAAGGAAGGAAGGAAAGAAAGGGAGAAAGGAAAGAAGGAAAGGAAGGAAGGAAAGAAAGGAAGAAAGGAAAGAAAAGGAGAAAGGAAAGAAGGAAAGAAAGGAAGGAAAGAAAGGAAGGAAGGAAGGAAAGAAAGGGAGAAAGGAAAAGAGTAAAGAATGGAAGGAAAGTAAAGAAAAGAAAATAACAACAACAATAACAATAAAAAAAAAAAAGGAAACAACGAAACAACAATAAATAATAAAATAAAAAAAATAACAACAATAACAATAAATAACAAATAATAAAATAAAAACAATAATAACGATAATGACAATAAATAAATAAAACAATAAATAAAATAAAATAATAATAACAATAATAAAATAAATAATAAATAACAATAACAATAACAATAACAATAAAAATAAATATAATAACAATAAATAATAATAATAAATAAATAACAATAAAATAAAAAATAAATAACACAATAAATAAATAATAATAACAAATAAAATAAAAAAATAAAAATAAAAATAATAATAAAAATAAAAAAAATAAAAATAAAAATAAAAAAAATAATAATAAAAAATAATAAAAATAAAATAAAATAATAAATCAAAATAATAACAATAAAATAAAACAAATAAATAAAAATAAAAAAAAAATAAATAAAAATAAAAATAAAAAAAAATAAAAATAAAAATAAATATAAATAAATAAATAACAAAAATAAAAATAACAAATAAAACAAAAATAAAATAACAATAAATAACAATAAAAACAAAAATAAATAATAATAAAATAACAACAAATAAATAACAACAATAAATAATAAATAACAATAAAAAAAAATAAAAAAATAACAACAAAAAAAAAAATAACAATAAATAAAACAATAATAATAACAATAAAATAACAATAATAAATAAATAACAATAAATAAATAACAATAAATAAATAATAAATAAAAAATAAAAACAATAACAATAATAAAAATAAAATAAAAATAAATAATTAAATAACAATAAATAACAATAAATAAATAACAACAACAACAATAAAATAAAAAACAAATAACAACAACAATAAATAAAAAAAAATAATAAATAAAACAAATAAAATAAATAAATAACAAAATAACAACAATAACAATAAATAACAATAAAAATAACAAATAACAAATAAATAAATAAACAATAACAACAAATAAATAAAAACAACAATAACAACAATAAATAAAAATAAAAACAATAACAATAACAATAAATAATAAATACAATAAATAACAATAATAAAAATAAAATAACAACAACAATAAATAATAACAATAAAAATAAAATAAAATAATAAATAACAATAACAACAACAACAATAAAATAAATAACAACAATAACAAAACAAAACAAAAAAAAAACAAATAATAACAACAATAAAATAACAATAATAACAACAACAAATAAAATAAAATAAGAACAAGAACAAAAACAAAAACAAAATAAAAAACAAAAACAAAAACAACAACAACAACAACAACAACAACAACAAAACAAAATAACAACAACAACAACAACAACAACAACAATAACAAATAAAACAACGACAACAAATAACAACAAATAAATAACAACAACAACAACAACAACAACAACAACAACAACAACAACAACAACAACAACAACAACAACAACAACAACAACAACAACAACAACAACAAGGGCGAGTCTCGACAACTGTCTCGAGAGGATTATGAAGCAGTGAAAACGAATCCCTGCCTTCTGATTGGACGAGAGAGAGAGAGAGAGAGAGAGAGAGAGAGAGAGAGAGAGAGAGAGAGAGAGAGAGAGAGAGAGAGAGAGAGAGAGAGAAAAAATAAAACAAGAAAAGAGAAAAAAAAAAGGAAGGAGAAAAAAAACATAAATAAAGAGAAAAAATACAAAAAGAATGAAAGAGAAACAGAGAAAAAAATAAAAAGGAAGAGAGAGAGAGAGAGAGAGAGAGAGAGAGAGAGAGAGAGAGAGAGAGAGAGAGAGAGAGAGAGAGAGAGAGAGAGAGAGAGAGAGAGAGAGAGAGAGAGAGAGAGAGAGAGAGAGACCAATTCCCACTCACCATCCCCCTTCTTGTCATCCCCCCCCTCTCTTCCCCCTCCCCCCCTCCCCCTCCTTCCTAACCTAACAGCCCAGTCGTTAAGCATCCCTCGTTACGCATCGTTAGTTCGTACGTACATGTGTTTAAGGGCCACGTGAACGTCTAATTGTCCTTGTTATCACGGACGGAACAAAGTATAACGAGTTTTTATGAGTAAAATTTTTTCACATTTCGGCGTCTAAGTACACAAGTTTTCCAAGGCTTTCGTGGGAGTTTTGGGGCATTTCCAGGGGTAGTTTTGTGACCTTGGTGGTAGTTGAATCATTCTGGTGGGCATTTCCAGGGGTAGTTTTGTGACCTTGGTGGTAGTTGAATCATTCTGGTGGGCATTTCCAGGGGTAGTTTTGTGACCTTGGTGGTAGTTGAATCATTCTGGTGGGCATTTCCAGGGGTAGTTTTGTGCATTTCCAGGGGTAGTTTTGTGACCTTGGTGGTAGTTGAATCATTCTGGTGGCCATTTCCAGGGGTAGTTTTGTGCATTTCCAGAGGTAGTTTTATGACCCTGCTGGTAGTTTTTGGGCATTTCCAGAGGTAGTTTTGTGACTGGTGGTAGTTTTGGGCATTTTCAGGGGTAGTTTTATGACCCTGCTGGTAGTTTGGGGCGTTTCCAGGGGTAGTTTTGTGACCCTGGTGGTAGTTTTGGGCATTTCCAGGGGTAGTGTTATGACCCTGATTGTTGTGGGCATTTCCAGTAGTTTTGTGACCCTGGTGGTAGTTGGATAATTCTGGTGGGCATTTCCAGGGGTAGTTTTGTGACCCTGTTGGTAGTTTTGGGCATTTCCAGGGGTTGTTTTGTGACCCTGATGGTAGTTTAATCATTCTCGTGGGCATTTCCAGGGGTAGTTTTGTGACCCTGGTGGTAGTTTCATCATTCTTTAGCATTTCCAGGGGTACTTTTGTGACCCTATTTTGTATGCATTTCCAGCGGTAGATTTTGTATGCATTTCCAGGGGTAGTTTAGTGACCCTGGTGGTAGTTTAATCATTCTCCTGGGCATTTCCAGGGGTAGTTTTGTGCCCCTGGTTGTAGTTTAGTCATTCTTCTGTACCATGAACCGAAAAACCACTCGTGAAAATGTTTACTCAATCAAGGACGGAATGAATGCGAAGTTAAAAAAATACAAAAAGAAAAACAATGAAAGTAGTATGCTAAAAAATATGAAAAGGAGAAAATATGAAAACGAGAAAATATGAAAACGAGAAAATATGAAAAGGAGAAAATATGAAAACGAGAAAATATGAAAACGAGAAAATATGAAAACGAGAAAATATGAAAACGAGAAAATATGAAAATTAGAAAATATGAAAACGAGAAAATATGAAAAGGAGAAAATATGAAAACGAGAAAATATGAAAATTAGAAAATATGAAAACGAGAAAATATGAAAACGAGAAAATATGAAAACGAGAAAATATGAAAACGAGAAAATATGAAAACGAGAAAATATGAAAACGAGAAAATATGAAAACGAGAAAATATGAAAACGAGAAAATATGAAAACGAGAAAATATGAAAACGAGAAAATATGAAAAGGGCAAAATATGAAAACGAGAAAATATGAAAACGAGAAAATATGAAAACGAGAAAATATGAAAACGAGAAAATATGAAAACGAGAAAAAATGAAAACGAGAAAATATGAAAACGAGAAAATATGAAAATTAGAAAATATGAAAATTAGAAAATATGAAAACGAGAAAATATGAAAATTAGAAAATATGAAAATTAGAAAATATGAAAACGAGAAAATATGAAAAGGAGAAAATATGAAAATTAGAAAATATGAAAATTAGAAAATATGAAAACGAGAAAATATGAAAACGAGAAAATATGAAAACGAGAAAATATGAAAATTAGAAAATATGAAAATTAGAAAATATGAAAACGAGAAAATATGAAAAGGAGAAAATATGAAAATTAGAAAATATGAAAATTAGAAAATATGAAAACGAGAAAATATGAAAATTAGAAAATATGAAAATTAGAAAATATGAAAACGAGAAAATATGAAAACGAGAAAATATGAAAACGAGAAAATATGAAAACGAGAAAATATGAAAACGAGAGAATATGAAAAGGGCAAAATATGAAAAGGAGAAAATATGAAAAGGAGAAAATATGAAAACGAGAAAATATGAAAACGAGAAAATATGAAAACGAGAAAATATGAAAACGAGAAAATATGAAAACGAGAAAATATGAAAAGGAGAAAATATGAAAACGAGAAAATATGAAAATGAGAAAATATGAAAACGAGAAAATATGAAAACGAGAAAATATGAAAACGAGAAAATATGAAAACGAGAAAATATGAAAATTAGAAAATATGAAAATGAGAAAATATGAAAATGAGAAAATATGAAAATGAGAAAATATGAAAATGAGAAAATATGAAAATGAGAAAATATGAAAATGAGAAAATATGAAAATGAGAAAATATGAAAAGGAGAAAATATGAAAAGGAGAAAATATGAAAACAAGAAAATATGAAAATTAGAAAATATGAAAAGGAGAAAATATGAAAAGGAGAAAATATGTAAACGAGAAAATATGAAAACGAGAAAATATGAAAACGAGAAAATATGAAAACGAGAAAATATGAAAATTAGAAAATATGAAAAGGAGAAAATATGAAAAGGAGAAAATATGTAAACGAGAAAATATGAAAACGAGAAAATATGAAAATTAGAAAATATGAAAAGGAGAAAATATGAAAAGGAGAAAGTATGTAAACGAGAAAATATGAAAATTAGAAAATATGAAGAGGAGAAAATATGAAAACGAGAAAATATGAAAATTAGAAAATATGAAAACGAGAAAATATGAAAACGAGAAAATATGAAAAGGACAGAATATGTAAAGGGCAAAGTATGACAAGGACAGAATGAAGGCAAAAAATGGGAAAATACTAAAAAAAATGAAAATATTGCGCTGAAAACATGAGAAAAAAAAAATGTGTTGGTTGTGATTCTGTACGTTAAGGAAAGTAAGTTGAGAATGAAAATGAAGATTAGAATGAGACAATAATCAACTAGCTACACACGCACGCACGCACACACACACACCTACCCCACCCCCTCTCGCCCCCCCTCCCCACTCCTTACACACACACACGTCTTTCCCATTCATTCAAATCCTAACCATCACACACACACACACACACACACACACACACACACACACACACACACACACACACACACACACACACACACGCACACACACACACACGCACACACACACACACACACACACACACACACACGCACACACACACACTCTACCTCTTCTCCTCCAGGTAAACGCTCTCTCCTCACCTTTCTAATCATGCAGCGCCGCCGGGAGACAGGTAAGGCCACAGGTGGAAGCCCCGAGAACGCCCACGCCGCGTCCTGCCTTCACGCCGCCGAGAGGAAGACTGAGAGGAGAGGGAGAGTGGATGAGTTGGTTCGTTGGTCCGTTTGGGGCGGTTCGAGCTTCGTTGCTGCTTCGTTCTGATTCGTCTCGTGTTGAGTGTGCATTGTGACATCTGTGAAGGTTTGGTGTTTGTGTTTCACGGGTAAAATTTGTATATATAAGTAAGAGAATATAGTTTGGATAAAGAAAAGTCTCCATATAGCGTTAATGCGTAGAGGAAATGAGTTTATTCTAAGTGATTCGTGAATAGCGTTGTTGATTCACTTCGGTGTTAGCAACCAATTCACTGTATATAGTTATTGCTTCAAGTTATCATACGAGTCTAGTGATAGTTTTCTTTCTTTTATTACAGCAAAGGGGACAGCTCACGGGTAAAGGCAATAAATAGATTAAATAGACTTCTATGTTCCTGCTCCCCAAACGCGAAAAGTAAAGCGTCCATATTCAAAATCAGAATTTGTACATATTAGTAAGGGAATATAGTTAAGATAAAGAAAAGTCTCCATATAGCGTTAATGCGTAGAGGAAATGGGTTTATTCTAAGTGATTCGTGAATGACGTTGTTGATTCACTTCGGTGTTAGCAAGCAATTCACTGTATATAGTTATTGCTTCAAGTTATAATACGAGTCTAGTGTTAGTTTCCTTTTTTTTTACAGCAAAGGGGACAGCTCACGGGTAAAGGCAATAAATAGATTAAACAGACTTCTATGTTCCTGCTCCCCAAAATCAAAATTTGTATATATTAGTAAGGGAATATAGTTAAGATAAAGAAAAGTATCCATATAGCGTTGATGTGTAGTGGAAATGAGTTTATTCTAAGTGATTCGTGAATGGCGTTGTTGATTCACTTCGGTGTTAGCAAGCAATTCAATGTATGTAGTTATTGCTTCAAGTTATCATACGAGTCTTGTGATAGTTTTCTTTTCTTTTTTACAGCAAAGGGGACAGCTCACGGGCGAAGAACATATTGTAAAACTTATTTGTTCCTGTTCCTCAAAAGCAATAAATAACACGTCCACATTCAAAATCGATTGTAGAGGTGTTTTGATATTTCCCTCTTGAAGGCGAAGAAGTCGTAGGCAGGAGGAAATACAGACGAAGGAAGGCTGGTCGAGAGTTGACCAGCGAAGGGGAGGAAAGAGTGCAGATGCTGATTAACTCTCACAAGTGGATTTTAACCTCTGAAGAAGTTACGGGATTTGCCTCCATATCACTTGCATCAGATGATATTGAAAACATTAATTTGTATCGTTGATTAAGGAGGAAATTAGTTTATTAGCGATTGACAGACGGATGTTAATGGGAATCGTTTATAAGATCTGAACCTGCTGTTTCCAAGTCGAGTGTTTGTTAGATTAGTTTATTAGCGATTGACAGACGGATGTTAATGGGAATCGTCTATAAGATCTGAGCCTGCTGTTTCCAAGTCGAGTGTTTGTTAGATTAGTTTATTAGCGAGTGACAGACGGATGTTAATGGGAAGCGTCTATAAGATCTGAGCCTGCTGTTTCCAAGTCGAGTGTTTGTTAGATTAATTTATTAGAGAGTGACAGACGATGTTAATGGGAAGCGTCTATGAAGATCTGAGCCTGCTGTTTCCAAGTCGAGTGTTTGTTAGATTAATTTATTAGCGAGTGACAGACGGATGTTAATGGGAAGCGTCTATGAAGATCTGAGCCTGCTGTTTCAAGTCGAGTGTTTGATTCGCTAGTGTAGAAAGATGTCTAATTAGATCGTACAAGAAGGAAAAGTTAATTACTGTGTGTGTGTGATTGGTGTTTATGAATATTAGACCCCGAATTTTAAGTTAACCCGGTAGCAGCGGGGATCATGTTTCTTAATGGTCCCTCTAAGCGAGAGAAAAAAAAATCATCCCTCACACAAACCATTTCATAATATATATCAAAGCATTTGTGATCAGATTATGTATCATCTATTTTGGGGGGTTTATACCATGGCACAAATTTGTCCCATCACTGCTACCGGGTTAAGATGAATCTGTTTAAAAGATGCCTTTGTCCCTAACTGCAATAATGAGTTAATAGGAGAATATGATACGACAGACATCAGAGGAACTACGGTATTATGGTTAAATGGAAGTAGACGGGGAGGTGAACGAAACGAGGCGACGATAGGGTATATATATGGAGTGTGGGTGTGTGTGTGTGGGTGTGTGTGTGGGTGTGTGTGTGGGTGGATGTGGGTGTGAAAGAATGACGATTGGATTGATTCATGAAACTTTTGGGCCATTTTTCATGCCAACCAAATTACTGTCTCTAAACCTCTTTTCTCTCTTCTCCTTCATCTCTCCTCTCTCCTCCTCCTCCTCCTCCTCCTTCCCCTCTCCCCAGCTGCTTATTCGAAGTAGATAGAAACTCGAACCGTTGAGCAAAATATACTTATCCCTTATTGATGCGAGCGTGCAATATGAATAAAAGATAATCATATACCTTTAATTCACAGGCAACATCCCCTGAACGTGCCTGTACTTTCGCAGAGAGACTAACATTACCGAATCGTATAGATCTTGGCCTCCTCTTTCCAATGGTATTTTTGTTTTTTAACCGTGATAAATAGTTTTTGAGATACAGAGGTTAAAAGAGCGAGCACTAGCGTCACTTGCTGGTGTTAAACTAGAGGGAAAACTCGATGACAGGATGGAATTACGGACAGCTCACCTCAACTCACTCGAAGCGTCTCACTGTCTCGCTGCGTCGTGGCGGGCGATTCAAAGTAGGAGTTGAACGAACCCGAAAATATGAACATTTAATTAATAGTTAAATATATATATACAGAAGCCAATCACATCATCATCATCACTTAGAACACAGACAATAATGATCTACTGCATTATACGAAATAGTCTCCGGTATAAACATATTTGATTTTCTCTTAAACCTTCATTACAATATTTCTTAATACATTTTCTATTTATAATCATATTCTCATTAATCACAATATTTCTTCACTGGCCTACTAATATATTCCAGTACTATTTATATATTCTTTTATATTAATCTCTATTATATATATAGCCTAAACGCAATGTTATTTAAATATATGTAGTCTTCACGTAATCTATCTATATATATTTAACCCTAGTATAAAACTCTAAACATAACAACTCTGAACTCTAATAACGGTAAAATGAATCAACGGCAACGATTAATTCATCAACAGGTAAAACTATATACAGGTACGCGACTTCGATCACATGGCGATAAGGAGAGGCAGGAAGCGATATCATAATTACACAGCGCTCCTCTTCTCTTTGATATTCTTAGTTAAATTATTTACTGTTGAATCATTTTTCTTCCCTGAGCGTGTTAAGCGGTTGTTAGGATGGTTTAGAGTGGGTGTTTCGACTGGCTAAGGGAACATACGGGCTGGGTTATTTAGAGTGTTGTTTAGGCTAGTTTAAGGATATTTGGGCTACTTTCAAGGGTAGCATTTAGGCTCTCATTGGGTTACTTAAAGTGTGTTGTTTGGACCATAAGAGTGATATCTAGACTTATGTAGAGGGTATTTGAGCAAGTTTAGAGGATATCTGAGCAAGTTTAGAGGATATTTGAGCAAGTTTAGGGGATAAGGGTGGAACAGACTAAGAGCTTTTGGGATTATAAGAATGGTTTGGCTGTATGCTAAGGGATTTGGAGTGTAAGAGTGACATCTAGACTTATTTAGAGGGTATTTGAGCAAGTTTAGAGGATATTTGGGCTACTCAGAGCATGGCAGAAGGCTAGTTTTAAGGGGGGTACATCGGGGAGTGTCGCGCGTCTTTGGACATGGTGAGCGTTGAGTACTCCGGCGAGGACTGCGGCGTTCGGCGACGAGGGGATGAGTACTCGGTGTAGAGGGCTCGTGAGGGCGACTCCGTATCCTCCATGTGCCCCTTGCTGAGTGTGAAGAGCGAGGGTCGGCGCAGGAAGTAGTAGGCGCTGAGGACGAAGAGCAGGAGCAGCCCCGCGAAGAGCCCGATCAGCAGGTAGAGGGTTCGGTAAGAGAGGCAATCCCGCGGCCTGGCCAGAGCGTCGACTTGCTGCTGCGTGATGTGGGAACAGTCGCAGTCCTTGGATGGTTGCTGTTGCTGCTGCTGGTGGTGGTTATTAGTGTTCCCCGCCGCTGAAGGTTCTGGTGGAAGGGGTGGAAGGGGTGGATGAGGGAAGGGCGTGAGGTGATGTGGGTTCTAGTTTTCTTTTGCCGAACGTTGCGGTTTAGTGATCGTTTTGATTGTCTTAACCCGGTAGCAGCGACGGGCCGAATTTGTGGCCTTACCGTGAACCAGCGACCAGTTTAATGAAATTTGGGCTACTTTCAAGGGTAGTATTTAAGCTATTCAAGGAGGAGGAGGGAAGAGAAGGGGGAAGGTAAGGGGAGGAGAGGAAACAGAAGGAAGAGGAAGAGGAGGAGGAGGAGGAGGGGGGGGGTAGGAAAGGTGAGGAGGGGAAACAGAAAGAAGAGGAGGAGGAGGAGGGGGGGAAAGGTGAGGAGGGGAAACAGAAAGAAGAGGAGGAGGAGGAGGGAAGAGGAGGGGGAAGGTAAGAGGAGGAGGAGGAGGAGGAGGGAAGAGGAGGGGGAAGGTAAGGGGAGGAGGAGGAGGAGGGAAGAGGAGGGGGAAGGTATGGGGAGGAGGAGGAGGAAGGAAGAGGAGGGGGAAGGTAAGGGGAGGAGGGGAAACAGGAAGAAGAGGAAGAGGAGGAGGAGGAGGGGGGGGGGGTAGGAAAGGTGAGGAGGGGAAACAGAAAGAAGAGGAGGAGGAGGAGGAGGGGGAAGAGGGGAGGAGGGGCAGGAGGAGGAAAGGTGGATGGGGGAGGAAGGGGGGAGGAGAGGGAGCAGGAGGAAGAGGAATTTGTGCCATGATATAAACCCCCAAAAAATAGATGATGCATAAGCTGATCACAAATGCGTTGATATATATTATGAAATGGTTTGCGTGAGTGATGATTTTTTCTCGTTTTTCTCGCTAAGAGGGACCATTAAGAAACATGATCCCCGCTGCTACCGGGTTAAAAACTGTGCTGAATTAATTTACTTCCTGCGAGTTAGTTATTTTTCAACTGCAAAATCCGAAAACTTACCAAACGCACGATGTATCTTTATTATTGAAAAATACGTATGGTTTCTTCAATTTGGAATGATTTTAAATACTTCCACACGTATCTCAAATCCGTACGCTAAGTTATAATAATTTCAAAAGACTGATAAACGTATCTTTAAATATTAATCAATGCAGGACTTAAGTAAAAAAAAATCTTATTTCATTCATTATAACACACGTCTGAAAAGCTTTGTAATCCACGAATATTTTTCAAACACTAAATATGCGCATCTTCATGTTTACAAGTCTATCAGCGAATTACTAATAAAAAAACGACATTTTCAACAAACTGACACCATGAAATACTCCACTTCGCGTTCTAAAAGCCTAAACACAAAATATGCGCATCTTCATGTATATAGATCTATCAGCGTATTACTAATAAAAAAACACCATTTTCAACAAACTGACATCATGAAATACTCCACTTCGCGTTCTAAAAGCCTAAACACTAAATATGCGCATCTTCAAGTATATAAGTCTATCAGCGTATTACTAATAAAAAAGAACCATTTTCAACAAACTAACATCATGAAATACTTTACTTCGCGTTCTAAAAGCCTAAACACTAAATATGCGCATCTTCAAGTATACAAGTCTATCAGCGTATTACTAATAAAAAAAACACCATTTTCAACAAACTGACATCATGAAATACTTCGCGTTCTAAAAGCCTGCCTCATCCCAAGGACAATGGCGAGAGAAAACAAAGAAAACGCAGGCACTGGGCATTACTTTGTGGCTGGGAGGCGGGGACGGCGGCGGCGGCGTTGGGGCGATTGATGGGGAAGCCGGCGACGCGGAAGGCCTTGGCGAGGGTGACCTGGCGGGCGTGCAGGGACGCGATGGGCCTCTTGCTCCGACCCAGGTTGATGTCTGAGTTCACGCAGGCGGGGCGCTCCGGACACTCCCCGCTGCACACCTGTCGACCCGGGAACGACGCACCGAGATGAGAATGTACAGGTGAGAAAAATAGGATGACTGTATAGAATTGTGATACTAATAGGAAGAAAATAGGTAAATAGGTAAAAATAGAGGAAACAGAGAGAGAGAGAGAGAGAGAGAGAGAGAGAGAGAGAGAGAGAGAGAGAGAGAGAGAGAGAGAGAGAGAGAGAGAGAAAGTAGCCGGCCGCGAACAGGTAAAAAATGGTCTTGATCAGCTTGTGTTCTGCATAGACATCCCAGAGAACACAGCATATGAATCTTTCTATCCGTTTCTTTTTATATCTATATCTAGAGACAGACAGAGACAGAGACAGACAGGAAGGATGGACAGGGGAGATTAAGAGGATAAACGAAATGGTGAAACTAAAAATTGCATGAAAAAGTAGGACTAAAAAAAAAAAAAGTATAGAAAGGCAGGGCAAAAAAAAGGACTATGGAGAGTTAGGATGAAGAAGGGACGCGTAGAGGGAAGAACAGGGTGATGGGCAACTGTTTGTGGCGGTCATCTTTGGGGAACTTTGTCTTGAATTTGTCTGGGGAACTATGTCTTGAATTTGTCTGGGGAACTATGTCTTGAATTTTGTCTGGGGAACTATGTCTTGAATTTGTCTGGGGAACTATGTCTTGAATTTGTCTGGGGAACTATGTCTTGAATTTGTCTGGGGAACTATGTCTTGAATTTTGTCTGGGGAACTATGTCTTGAATTTGTCAGGGGAACTATGTCTTGAATTTGTCAGGGGAACTATGTCTTGAATTTGTCAGGGGAACTATGTCTTGAATTTGTCTGGGGAACTATGTCTTGAATTTTGTCTGGGGAACTATGTCTTGAATTTTGTCTGGGGAACTATGTCTTGAATTTTGTCTGGGGAACTATGTCTTGAATTTGTCAGGGGAACTATGTCTTGAATTTGTCAGGGGAACTATGTCTTGAATTTTGTCTGGGGAACTATGTCTTGAATTTTGTCTGGGGAACTATGTCTTGAATTTTGTCTGGGGAACTATGTCTTGAATTTTGTCTGGGGAACTATGTCTTGAATTTTGTCTGGGGAACTTTGTCTTGAATTTTGTCTGGGGAACTATGTCTTGAATTTTGTCTGGGGAACTATGTCTTGAATTTGTCTGGGGAACTATGTCTTGAATTTTGTCTGGGGAACTATGTCTTGAATTTTGTCTGGGGAACTATGTCTTGAATTTTGTCTGGGGAACTATGTCTTGAATTTTGTCTGGGGAACTTTGTCTTGAATTTGTCTGGGGAACTTTGTCTTGAATTTTGTCTGGGGAACTTTGTCTTGAATTTGTCTGGGGAACTTTGTCTTGAATTTGTCTGGGGAACTTTGTCTTGAATTTTGTCTGGGGAACTATGTCTTGAATTTGTCTGGGGAACTATGTCTTGAATTTTGTCTGGGGAACTATGTCTTGAATTTGTCTGGGGAACTATGTCTTGAGTTTTGTCTTGAAATGATTTAATAAGAAAACGAAACTCTCATAGTCTTCTGATAAGCTCCGTTCTAAAGATGGCTGGAGACTTAACAAAAACAAAACAAGAAACAAATAAAAGAAAATCCAAAACAACACAAATAAAAACAAATATAATAACAATAAAGAAAAACAAGCATAAATAAACATAAGCACAAAAAAACACAAACAACTAAAAGAAACAAAAATAACGAAAGAAAACATAACACAGACAGAGACACAGAGACACACAGACACACAGAGGCGCGCACACACACACACACACACACACACACACACACACACACACACACACACACACACACACACGCACACGCAAAACCCAAACACAGCCAAGCAGAACTATTTTTTTCAACCTGCGCCCATTCAAGTGAACTAACTGTCTACTGCCTGCTGCTCTTCCGCCAAACCCACGCACCCACGCACCCACGCACCCGCCTACACGCGACTACATCGGGTAAGAAGTCTTGAGTACGCGAAAGGCAATTATAAACTCTTAGAAACCCACAAGAGCTGAGGGACGAAAACAAAGCGGGGGCGGCTTGTGGGCGGATGGGTTGATGATGGGAAAGAGTGAAACGAGTGGGCGGTGGAGGAGACTGACAATGAAAAGGGAACAACAGCAAACTAATACCAATGATAGTATGTTTTTTTTTATGGTGGAGGAAACGAAGGGCAAAAACGGAAATAGGCCCACTCAGCACTACTCTTATAAAAGGAAATAAAAACGATGACACAGAATTAGGAATAGGTATCGTCTCAGACAACGACGCTGCGGTTCTTAACGAGCAACTAAACGTCCTGTATGAGTGAGACAATAAATAGATGCCGTTCAACATCAATAAATCCAGCAACTTTAACATGGAAAGAAATAACCCCTTAAGTAATTACGCGCTAAATGACACCCCTTGATTACGCACTAAATAACACACCCCTTGACTACGCACTGAATAACACACCCCTTGACTGCGCACTAAATAACACACCCCTTGACTACGCACTGAATAACACCCCCCTTGACTACGCACTGAATAACACACCCCTTGACTACGCACTAAATAACACACCCCTTGACTACGCACTAAATAACACACCCCTTGACTACGCACACTAAATGACACCTCCCTTGACTACGCACTAAATAACGCCCCCCTTGACTACGCACTAAATAACACACCCCTTGACTACGCACTAAATAACACACCCCTTGACTACGCACTAAATAACACCACCCTTGACTACGCACTAAATAACGCCCCCCTTGACTACGCACTAAATAACGCCCCCCTTGACTACGCACTAAATAACGCCCCCCTTGACTACGCACTAAATAACACCTCCCTTGACTACGCACTAAATAACGCCCCCCTTGACTACGCTAACACACCCCTTGACTACGCACTAAATAACACACCCCTTGACTACGCACTAAATAACACCCCCCTTGACTACGCACTAAATAACACACCCCTTGACTACGCACTAAATAACACACCCCTTGACTACGCACTAAATAACACACCCCTTGACTACGCACTAAATAACACACCCCTTGACTACGCACTGAGTAACACACCCCTTGACTACGCACTAAATAACACACCCCTTGACTACGCACTAAATAACACACCCCTTGACTACGCACTAAATAACACACCCCTTGACTACGCACTAAATGACACCCCTTGACTACGCACTAAATAACACACCCCTTGACTACGCACTAAATAACACACCCCTTGACTACGCACTAAATAACACACCCCTTGACTACGCACTAAATAACACACCCCTTGACTACGCACTAAATAACACACCCCTTGACTACGCACTAAATGACACCCCTTGACTACGCACTAAATAACACACCCCTTGACTACGCACTAAATAACACCCCCCTTGACTACGCACTAAATAACACACCTCTTGACTACGCACTAAATAACACACCCCTTGACTACGCACTAAATAACACACCCCGCACTAAATAACACACCCCTTGACTACGCACTAAATAACACACCCCTTGACTACGCACTAAATAACACACCCCTTGACTACGCACTGAATAACACACCCCTTGACTACTCCAGCTGCGAGAGGGATATGGGTGTGCGTGCGAGCCCTGACCTTCGACCGAGGAATCACTATGCGTATTACCAGAAACCAAGTAATCCGTGTTGAGTTCCATTTCGAGAAGCGTAGGCAACCGGAGCTTCAAGTTATCATTAAATTTGGCACTTGTTGGGCCTCACCTGGAGTATGCTGTTCCGTCTTGATGCCGCTATCACAGACTATGGATTCCCTCGAGGCAATACAGAGAAGACGGAGTTATATGATTAAAGGACTTATGAACCAACCGTACGGAGAAAGACGAAAATAAATCGACATTATGTGGAAAAATAAACTGAGTGGGGGATTTGATCAAGGTTTTTAAATGGATGAAGGGCCGACCAAAAAATGCCCACAGACGCTATAGGCAGAACGCTAAAAAAAAAAAAAAAAAACTAACCTAACCTTACCTAACCTTACCTAACATAACCTAACCTAACCTAATCTCACCTAACCTTACCTTACCCACTTACCCTCACCCCAACGTTGCCAGATTGTCGTACTCTGCCTCATGTTTGCCGATTTCCGACCCCAAAACTGCTTTCATCACCCAAATAACTAACTTTATATATGATTATCGTTTAAACGGTTAATTATTGGGTTTCTTGGCAATAGTTATGGGCCAGAAACTGACGAAAGCGGCTCTGAGTACGATAATATGGCAACCTCCCTAAGTACGATAATCTGGCAACCTCCCTGAGTACGATAATCTGGCAACCTCCCTGAGTACGATAATCTGGCAACCTCCCTGAGTACGATAATCTGGCAACCTCCCTGAGTACGATAATCTGGCAACCTCCCTGAGTACGATAATATGGCAACCTCCCTACGTACGATAATCTGGCAACCTCCCTACGTACGATAATCTGGCAACCTCCCTGAGTACGATAATCTGGCAACCTCCCTGAGTACGATAATCTGGCAACCTCCCTGAGTACGATAATCTGGCAACCTCCATGAGTACGATAATCTGGCAACCTCCCTGAGTACGATAATCTGGCAACCTCCCTGAGTACGATAATCTGGCAACCTCCCTGAGTACGATAATCTGGCAACCTCCCTGAGTACGATAATCTGGCAACCTCCCTGAGTACGATAATCTGGCAACCTCCCTGAGTACGATAATCTGGCAACCTCCCTGAGTACGATAATCTGGCAACCTCCCTGAGTACGATAATCTGGCAACCTCCCTGAGTACGATAATCTGGCAACCTCCCTGAGTACGATAATCTGGCAACCTCCCTGAGTACGATAATCTGGCAACCTCCCTGAGTACGATAATCTGGCAACCTCCATGAGTACGATAACCTGGCAACCTCCCCTCACCCCTGCCGCCCCTGCCCTCACCTTGACCGTACAGAGCAGTGTTATGTTCTGCGGCGCCGCCCTCGTGTTGAAGACCCTTAGCCGCGCGTACTGACTCACGCGGCGCAGCTGAGGTTCGCCCGCGGCCTCCACCACCTCACGGAAGTCCTCAAGCACCTGTGACACGCTGCACCCGTCCTGGAGGCAAGAAGGGGGATTTAATTATCATGCAAGAAAAGAAAATAAACGGCAAGAAAAACCAAGAAAACAAAGGCAGGGAGGAAAAAGGGAGCGAGTCAAGACAAGCAAAGAAAAAATAAGAAAAAAACAGCATACAAATTTATCACGCAAGAAAATAACAGAAAAACAGCATACAAATTTATCACGCAAGAAAATAACAGAAAAACAGCATACAAATTTATCACGCAAGAAAATAACAGAAAAACAGCATACAAATTTATCACGCAAGAAAATAACAGAAAAACAGCACGCAAGAAATTAAAGTCAGCATACAAATTTATCAGCAAGAAAATAACATAAAAACAGCATACAAATTTATCACGCAAGAAAATAACAGAAAAACAGCATACAAATTTATCATGCAAGAAAATAACAGAAAAACAGCATACAAATTTATCACGCAAGAAAATAACAAAAAAAAAAACAAGAAAAAGCAAGAAAACAAACAAAGACAGGAAGGAAAAAGAAAGCGACGGTCGAGGCGAGGAAATTAAAGTCACCTTATAGACCAGGGGTGGAGGAGGGGAGGGAAGAAGGGGGAGGGATTTAAACGGTCACCTTACAGACCAGGGGTGGAGGAGGGGAGGGAAGAAGGGGAGGATTTAAACAGTCACCTAACAGACCAGGGGTGGAGGAGGGGAGGGAAGCAGGGGGAGGGCTTTAAACCGTCACCTTACAGACCAGGGGTGGAGGAGGGGAGGGAAGAAGGGGGAGGGATTTAAACAGTCACCTTATAGACCAGGGGTGGAGGAGGGGAGGGAAGAAGGGGGAGGGATTTAAACCGTCACCTTACAGACCAGGGGTGGAGGAGGGGAGGGAAGAAGGGGGAGGGATTTAAACGGTCACCTTACAGACCAGGGGTGGAGGAGGGGAGGGAAGAAGGGGAGGATTTAAACAGTCACCTTATAGACCAGGGGTGGAGGAGGGGAGGGGAGAAGGGGGAGGGATTTAAACAGTCACCTTATAGACCAGGGGTGGAGGGGGGGAGGGAAGAAGGGGGAGGGATTTAAACCGTCACCTTATAGACCAGGGGTGGAGGAGGGGAGGGAAGAAGGGGGAGGGATTTAAACAGTCACCTTATAGACCAGGGATGGAGGAGGGGAGGGAAGAAGGGGGAGGGATATAAAAAGTCACCTTACAGACCAGGGGTGGCGGCGGGGAGGGAAGAAGGGGGAGGGATTTAAACAGTCACCTTATAGACCAGGGGTGGAGGAGGGGAGGGAAGAAGGGGGAGGGATTTAAACAGTCACCTTATAGACCAGGGGTGGAGGAGGGGAGGGAAGAAGGGGGAGGGATTTAAACAGTCACCTTATAGACTAGGGGTGGAGGAGGGGAGGGAAGAAGGGGAGGATTAAACAGTCACCTTATAGACTAGGGGTGGAGGAGGGAGAAGAAGGGGAGGATTTAAACCGTCACCTTATAGACCAGGGGTGGAGGAGGGGAAAGAAGAAGGGGGAGGGTCACCTTATAGACCAGGGATGGAGGAGGGGAGGGAAGAAGGGGGAGGGATTTAAACCGTCACCTTATAGACCATAAACCACTTCATACATTAAATTAACTCTTAAACCAAAAAAAAATCTCGTAAACCAATTAACCACCTCATTTTGTAAGGTAATAAACCACCTTGCTTCATAAGCCTCAAACACGCTTCACTTGTCCTGGAGGGGGGAGGGGGGGGGGGGAAATGAGACAAATCACTTCAAATAAAACATCTAATCAAATCAAATAATAATCTAGTAAAATAAACCGATAAAACATCTCTCCTGATAAAGTTTTGACCTCTTTTGACCTCTCTTTTATACAGGAGCAGCGATGAGCAGGCTTTTTTTTCTACAACTTTTTATTCTAATTTTTTTTGCCCTTGAACTGCTTCCTTTCCTGTAAAAAAATAAATAAATGAAAAATAAACCACCTACCCTCAAACCTCAAGCACGCTGCACCTGTCCTTGAAGTGAGGGGAAGAGGGAGAGACTTAAAACACCTCACCTTTTTTTAAACCGACAAAACACCTCACCCTTTTTAAACCGACAAACCAACTCACCTTTTTTAAACCGACAAACCACCTCACCCTTTTTTAAACAGACAAACCAACTCACCTTTTTTAAACCGACAAAACACATCTTTTTTAAACCGACAAACCTCCTCACCTTTTTTTAAACCGACAACCTACCTCACCTTTTTTTAAACCGACAACCTACCTCACCTTTTTTTAAACCGACAACCTACCTCACCTTTTTTTAAACCGACAAACAACCTCACCTTTTTTTAAACCGACAAACAACCTCACCTTTTTTTAAACCGACAACCTACCTCACCTTTTTTTAAACCGACAACCTACCTCACCTTTTTTTAAACCGACAACCTACCTCACCTTTTTTTAAACCGACAACCTACCTCACCTTTTTTTAAACCGACAACCTACCTCACCTTTTTTTAAACCGACAACCTACCTCACCTTTTTTTAAACCGACAACCTACCTCACCTTTTTTTAAACCGACAACCTACCTCACCTTTTTTTAAACCGACAACCTACCTCACCTTTTTTTAAACCGACAACCTACCTCACCTTTTTTTAAACCGACAACCTACCTCACCTTTTTTTAAACAGACAACCTACCTCACCTTTTTTTAAACCGACAAACCAACTCACCTTTTTTTAAACCGACAACCTACCTCACCTTTTTTTAAACCGACAACCTACCTCACCTTTTTTTAAACCGACAAAACACCTCACCTTTTTTTAAACCGACAAAACAACTCACCTTTTTTTAAACCGACAACCTACCTCACCTTTTTTTAAACCAACAAACCTCACCTTTTTTTACACCGACAAACCACCTCACTGCATAAACTAACAAACCACCAACTCGCATCAATTAAACACCTCACTTCAAAATCCATCACCTCCATTGAAAGCTAACAAACCGCCTCTCTTTATAGATCAGTAACCAACCTCCACATGAGATCAACCTTAAAGAATATAAAAGGACTCCATTGACCCCCCCCCCCCCCTAAAAAAATAGAAAAACAGCAATCCAGCCTCAAGTTTTAGAAGCATATAGAAAAGCAATCCCACATGACTGTCTAGACTTCAAGGTCACACACACAATTCCTAGAACCCTGACGCTTCCTTCCTTTTACACGGGTGATACAAAGGACCAGGAAAATTGAAACCACTCACAGCTTAAGGCAGGGAAAGGGAAGTTTAAACCACCTCTTTGCTTTTTCCCAGAACGCTGTCTCTCTCCCTCCCTCAGCACGCTACACCCGCCTTCCAGGAGTGTGAAGAAAGAACAGGGAGGATTCAAACTCACTCACAGCTTAGAGAGAACAGCAGGAATTCAACCCCCTCACAGCTTAGAGAGAACAGCAGGAATTCAACCCCCTCACAGCTTAAGAGACAGAACAGCAGGAATTCAACCCCCTCACAGCTTAGAGAGAACAGCAGGAATTCAACCCCCTCACAGCTTAGAGAGAACAGCAGGAATTCAACCCCCTCACAGCTTAGAGAGAACAGCAGGAATTCAACCCCCTCACAGCTTAGAGAGAACAGCAGGAATTCAACCCCCTCACAGCTTAAGAGACAGAACAGCAGGAATTCAACCCCCTCACAGCTTAAGAGACAGAACAGCAGGAATTCAACCCCCTCACAGCTTAAGAGACAGAACAGCAGGAATTCAACCCCCTCACAGCTTAAGAGACAGAACAGCAGGAATTCAACCCCCTCCCCAACACACATTCCCTGCCTCAACCCACACCGCACTTGTCCTACAGACGTGCCCAGGGACATACGATCTTTTACAACCTCCGCGCCCTCCATGACTCCGCCCCTCAAAGCACCACACAGAACTCTGACCAACTTTTTCACCTTCCTCCTTGTCTCCCTCCCAAGAACTTTTAGCAGCTCTTAATTCTCCTCCTTGTCCCCCTCCAAGCCACACCCCGAGAACTTTTATTACCTTTTAACTTTATCCTGAAATACTCCTACTACAAAAGCCTTGGCAAATATGTGTGCTCGGGCGACGGAATGTGTTAGAATATGCCCCTCGCTCTCCCTCCCGTACCTTCAGGAGCACAACGGCGCGCCCCTCCTCGTCCCGCGCCTCACACTTAACGAGGTGAAGGTCCAAGGGCAGACCCACACTGAAGGCGCTGATCACGAGGCTCAGTTTGGTGCCCAGGGAGACGGGGCCGCTGACATCCACGCCGTCCAGACCCGTAGAATCTGTGTATGGGCGAAGCGACGAGATGGAAGAAAAGAACGAGTAGGCTTTATCTTACCTAACCTAACTTTACCTAACCTCACTTAACCTCGCCTCACCTTACATACCCTCACCTTACATAACCTCACCTTACCTTACATAACCTCACCTTACCTTACATAACCTCACCTTACCTTACATAACCTCGCCTCACCTTACATACCCTCACCTTACATAACCTCACCTTACCTTACATAACCTCACCTTACCTTACATAACCTCACCTTACCTTACATAACCTCACCTTACCTTACATAACCTCACCTTACCTTACATAACCTCACCTTACCTTACATAACCTCACCTTATCTTACATAACCTCACCTGACCCCATACCACTTTACCACACCTATATACTGACCTTATCATACCTCACCACCTTGACCCACATACCTCACCTGACCTTACTTAACCTTGCCTTACCTTAAAACTGGGTTCGTGAGGAGAGGTTACGGTGTTGGGTATAAGGATGAGAAAGTATTACACAAGGAAAAGGAAAGTTAACGTGTGATGGAAGGAAAAAAAGTATGACGAGTGTGAAGCTAAAAACATGATTAGAAGAAGAGGTGGTGTTGGGTTTTAATTAAGGATGATAAATACAAGAAGAATAGTATGAAAAAAGGTGAAATAAAAGAAAATGAAGGGAAGATGTGTGTGAGGTTGTGGTTCTAAAATGGGGTTAGAAGATGAGGTTGAATGTTGGTTTTGGGGGAATGTGTGTGAGGTTGTGGTTCTAAAATGGGGTTAGAAGATGAGATTCAATGTTGGTTTTGAGGGAATGTGTGTGAGGTTGTGGTTCTAAAATGGGGTTAGAAGATGAGGTTGAATGTTGGTTTGAGGAGAATGTGTATGAGGCTGTGGTTCTAAAATGGGGTTAGAAGATGAGATTCAATGTTGGTTTTGGGGGAATGTGTGTGAGGTTGTGGTTCTAAAATGGGGTTAGAAGATGAGATTCAATGTTGGTTTTGGGGGAATGTGTGTGAGGTTGTGGTTCTAAAATGGGGTTAGAAGATAAGGTTGAATGTTGGTTTTGGGGGAATGTGTGTGAGGTTGTGGTTCTAAAATGGGGTTAGAAGATAAGGTTGAATGTTGGTTTTGGGGGAATGTGTGTGAGGTTGTGGTTCTAAAATGGGGTTAGAAGATAAGGTTGAATGTTGGTTTTGGGGGAACGTGTGTGAGGTTGTGGTTCTAAAATGGGGTTAGAAGATAAGGTTGAATGTTGTTTTTTGGGGGAACGTGTGTGAGGTTGTGGTTCTAAAATGGGGTTAGAAGATAAGGTTGAATGTTGTTTTTTGGGGGAACGTGTGTGAGGTTGTGGTTCTAAAACGGGGTTAGAAGATAAGGTTGAATGTTGTTTTTGGGGGAATGTGTGTGAGGTTGTGGTTCTAAAATGGGGTTAGAAGATAAGGTTGAATGTTGTTTTTGGGGGAATGTGTGTGAGGTTGTGGTTCTAAAATGGGGTTAGAAGATGAGGTTGAAAATTGGTTTTGGGAGAGAAGACAATTACAAGGAAAGCGAAAGAAAATAGGTTACGTAATGAAAGAGGAAGAAAAAGAGGAGTGGAGAAAAGAGTAAATGGAAGAAGTGGACGAAGAAAAGTGAGGAAGAGGGAAGGGAAGAGGATGGAGTGTGAGGAGGAAAAAGAAGTATATAGAAGAATACATGGAAGGGGTGGAGAAAGAAGAAGGAAAGGAAGTAAGGAAGAGAAAAGGGAAGAGGAAAGAAGTTGTGGGAGATGGAAGAGTACATGGAAGAAGAAGAAGAAGGGAAGAGAATCGAAGACTGTAAGGGGAACACATAAGAAGAAGTGGAGGAAGAAGAAGAAGAAGAAGGGAAGAGAATCGAAGACTGTAAGGGGAACACATAAGAAGAAGTGGAGGAAGAAGAAGAAGAAGAAGAAGAAGAAGAAGAAGAAGAAGAAGGGAAGAGAATCGAAGACTGTAAGGGGAACACATAAGAAGAAGTGGAAGAAGAAGAAGAAGAAGAGAAAGAAGGGAAGAGAATCGAAGACTGTAAGGGGAATACATAAGAAGAAAAGGAGGAAGAAGAAGAAGAAGAAGAAGAAGAAGAAGGGAAGAGAATCGAAGACTGTAAGGGGAACACATAAGAAGAAGTGGAGGAAGAAGAAGAAGAAGAAGAAGGGAAGAGAATCGAAGACTGTAAGGGGAACACATAGGAAGAAGTGGAGGAAGAAGAAGAAGAAGAAGAAGGGAAGAGAATCGAAGACTAAGGGGAACACATAAGAAGAACTGGAAGAAGAAGAAGAAGAAGAAGAAGGGAAGAGAACCGGGAATACATAAACGTGAAGACAGCAAGAAGAAAAAGGAAGAGGAAGAGAAGGAAGATGAAAGGAAGAGTAAAATGAAAGAAAAAATTGCGTGTGGAAGGTCGTGACAAAGGAAAAGAGGTTGGGATTCTGGGTTTTAGGAAGTGAAGAAAAAGTGAGGGAGGTTGTGACTTAAAATAGGGTTCGAGAGAAGAGGTTGGGATTATGGGGTTTTAGGAAATAAAGAAGAATAAGTGAAGAATAAGTGTGTGAGGTTGTGATTGTTTAGTTAGGGTTCGAGAAAAGAGGTTGAGATTATGGGTTTTAGGAAGTGAAGAATGGTAGTGTAAAGTGAGGAAAAGTGTGTGAGGTTGTCTGTTAAAGTAGGGTTCGAGAGAAGAGGTAGTGGTACTGGGAGTCAAGAGGAAATCAAGAGGAAAGAGATCAAGAGGAGATAGAGAGGGATCAAGAGGTGAGAGAGAAAGAGAGAGAGAGAGGGATCAAGAGAGGAGAGAGAGAGAGAGGGATCAAGAGGTGAGAGAGAAAGAGAGAGAGAGAGGGATCAAGAGAGGAGAGAGAGAGAGAGAGAGGGGGGGGGATCAAGAGAGAGAGAGAGGGGGGGATCAAGAGAGAGAGAGAGAGAGAGAGAGAGAGAGAGAGAGAGAGAGAGAGAGAGAGAGAGAGAGAGAGAGAGAGAGAGGAAAGAGAGAGGGATCAAGAGTAAAGAGGAGAGAGAGAGCTATCAAGAGGAAGAAGAAGAATGCAAAGTTTAGAAAAAAAAATGCGAGAGGTTGCGGAGACTAACCAACCCCAGAACGAAAGAAGGGGAATGAAAAGTAAATCAATTAACCTCGACAAAATGAGTAAAGACTTGAAGATGAGGAGGATAAGGAGCAGTGACGGAGAATGCCGAGATAGACGGGGCCGGTGAGACGGGAGGATACGGTGTCAAACGAGGAGGTGAGAATGTTTGGCGCGGAGGACGTTTTGAGGGTCTGAGGAGGCGGAGGCTGAGGTGATATGGGCATGTCAAGAGGGAGGAAGGAGGGCCATTTACTTAGAAGAGCAGCGGAGGACGATGTAGAAGGGAAGACAAGCTGGAAACCCGAAGCGGAGGAAGAGGTAGCAGGGAAGACAAGCTGGAAAACCGAAGAAGACCTGGAGGCGGTGTGGGAGGAAGACATTCTTGGACATAAGGATGAACTTCAAGGAGGAGAGAGTATACTGTCGTCAAGATTGGGAAAGCCTTAGACCGTCCTGCCCCATAAGGGAAAGTAAGGACGCTATATACTGTATGGAGGAAGGGGTCGTGTGTGAGGTTGTGGTTCTAAAATGGGGTTAGAAGATGAGGTTGAATGTTGGTTTTGGGGGAATGTGTGTGAGGTTGTGGTTCTAAAATGGGGTTAGAAGATGAGATTCAATGTTGGGTTTGGGGGAATGTGTGTGAGGTTGTGGTTCTATAAGGGTGTTATATGATGAGGTTGACTGTTGGGTGTGGGGGGTTGTGTGTGAGGTTGTGGTTCTAAAATGGGGTTAGAAGATGAGGTTGAATGTTGGTTTTGGGGGAATGTGTGTGAGGTTGTGGTTCTAAAATGGGGTTAGAAGATGAGGTTGAATGTTGGTTTTGGGGGAATGTGTGTGAGGTTGTGGTTCTAAAATGGGGTTAGAAGATGAGGTTGAATGTTGGTTTTGGGGGAATGTGTGTGAGGTTGTGGTTCTAAAATGGGGTTAGAAGATGAGGTTGAGTGTTGGTTTTGGGGGAATGTGTGTGAGGTTGTGGTTCTAAAATGGGGTTAGAAGATGAGGTTGAACGTTGGCTTTGGGGGAATGTGTGTGAGGTTGTGGTTCTAAAATGGGGTTAGAAGATGAGGTTGAATGTTGGTTTTGGGGGAATGCGTGTGAGGTTGTGGTTCTATAATGGGGTTAGAAGAGGAGGTTGAGTGTTGGTTTTTGGGGGAATGTGTGTGAGGTTGTGGTTCTAAAATGGGGTTAGAAGATGAGGTTGAATGTTGGTTTTGGGGGAATGTGTGTGAGGTTGTGGTTCTAAAATGGGGTTAGAAGATGAGGTTGAATGTTGGTTTTGGGGGAATGTGTGTGAGGTTGTGGTTCTAAAATGGGGTTAGAAGATGAGGTTGAGTGTTGGTTTTGGGGGAATGTGTGTGAGGTTGTGGTTCTATAATGGGGTTAGAAGATGAGATTCAATGTTGGTTTTGGGGGAATGTGTGTGAGGTTGTGGTTCTAAATGAAAAAACGAAAAAAAGAAAAGGAAAAAAAAGCAGGAAAATTAAAACTATAACAAACGAAGATAAGGTTAACATTAAGAATTACGGAAGAAAGGAAAGAGGAAGATAAAGTAGGGAGAGATAAAGCAAGGAGAGATAAAGCAAGGAGAGATAAAGCAAGGAGAGATAAAGTTAAGGAGAGATAAAGTTAAGGAGAGATAAAGTTAAGGAGAGATAAAGTTAAGGAGAGATAAAGTTAAGGAGAGATAAAGTTAAGGAGAGATAAAGTTAAGGAGAGATAAAGTTAAGGAGAGATAAAGTTAAGGAGAGATAAAGTTAAGGAGAGATAAAGTTAAGGAGAGATAAAGTTAAGGAGAGATAAAGTTAAGGAGAGATAAAGTTAAGGAGAGATAAAGTAAGGAGAGATAAAGTAAGGAGAGATAAAGTAAGGAGAGATAAAGTAAGGAGAGATAAAGTAAGGAGAGATAAAATAAGGAGAGATAAAGTTAAGGAGAGATAAAGTTAAGGAGAGATAAAGTTAAGGAGGAGAGATAAAGTAAGGAGAGATAAGAGAAAATAAAGCAGAGAATTAAAAGAAGAAAACAAGATAAAAACAAGATTTCGACTTACAGAACAGCTAAAAAATATAAAATAATGAAAACAGATTTCGACTTACACGAAGAAAAAGGATAAAAATGAAACACGAGCAACTTTAGGGGAAACGTGAGAGAGAAATTAAAAGAGAAAACAAAGATAAACAAGATTTCGACTTACAGAACAGCTAAAAAATATAAAAAAAAACAACGTAATGAAAACCTCGAACCCCCTTTTTGTTGCCCTTAAGCCGTATCCTTTGACGTAAAAAAAAAAAAAAGGAAAATAAGGAAAAAATAAGATGGTTAAATATTACGAACTACAAGACAATAAAATAAGAAAAGTTGATGTAAAAAAAAGACGAAAAAGTAAAAAGAAAAAGACGAAAAAATAAGAAAAGTTGATGTAAAAAAATTAAGTAAAAAAAAAAAAAGAGGTTATATATTACCAAACTACAAAACAACAAAATAAGTAAAATTAACGCAATAAAACCCTTGAAAACACAACCAACCAACCACACTTTAACCGCAACACACTAAGATAAAACTCAAATACCAAAAACCACAAAATAATGGACCCTAAAAGTTAACGTAATAAAAATAAAACCCAACAAACAACAACAAACCTTCTAATAGCTGCATGGTCGTCTTGGCTGTCATGGTGGGGTCGTGGGCGCGGGATGGCGGTGGTGGTGGTGGTGTCGTGGTGGTCGTGGTGGTGGTCGTGGGAGGAACGTAGACGCCAGGAGTGGGGGTCTGAGGGGGTCTGGGGGGCGCAGTGGGGGCCGCGGCGCACTCCCCCACCAGGAGACACTTCACCTTGTCGACCTGAGTGTGAGGAAGAGGAAGAGGAGGAAGGACATGAGAGGAGTGGAAGGTAAAGAACGAAGGAGAGGTGAAGGAGGGAAGAGCGGTTAAGGAGGAGGTAGAGAGCGAAAGAGGTTGAGAACGAAGCAGAGGTAAAGAACTTGAGGTAAAAAGAGAAAGAGAGGTAAAGGAAGATGGAAGGATAATAAAAGAAAGCAAATATATAAGGAAAGAGTGAGTGAGGGAGAGAATGAAAGAGTGAAAGAGATGTAGAGAACTAAAGAGGAAAAGGGAGCTATAGAACGAGAGAGATAAAGAACGAGAGAGATAAAGAACGAGAGAGATAAAGAACGAGAGAGATAAAGAACGAGAGAGATAAAGAACGAGAGAGATAAAGAACGAGAGAGATAAAGAACGAGAGAGATAAAGAACGAGAGAGGCAAAGAACGAGAGAGGCAAAGAACGACAGAGGTAAAGAACGACAGAGGTAAGGAACGACAGGGTTAAAGAACGAGAGGTAAAGAACGACAGAGGTAAAGAACGACAGAGGTAAAGAACAAGAGGGAGGTAAAGAAGAGTCTGTTTATTTATTTATTTAGCTAGTTTGTTTGTTTGCCTTTGAGCTGCCTCCTTTTCCGTCAACCAAAGATCTATTCGTAAAGTGGAGTGAAGTCTGCCTCGATCAAAAGTACTGTAAAGCGATCCCGTGTCTATAAAACCCCCAGATCCGTCTTGTATAAGGTATTGGATTCCCCTTGTGACCTCCAGCATTAGGCTCTAGGGAAAACTGACCCGCCTTTCCCTGCTTTTTTTTGTTTTGTTTTTCTCTTAAACTTCTAATATTATTTTCTGATTTTAAATGGAAACAAGATCAGTGTTGGGTAAGGCATTGGATTCCTTTTGTGTCCTCCAGTACTTTAGGCTCTAGGGAAAACTGACCCGCCTTTCCCTGCTTTTTTTTGTTTTTTGTTTCTCTCGTAAACTTCTTATATTATTTTCAGATTTTAAATGGTGCAAGTGTTTTATCGTACGTACTAATAAACTTGCTGAAAAATTTCCCTCCTCCACTTCCCCAAACTCCCCACATACACCTGCACCCCACTCCTCACCTTTCCCCACTGCCCCTACACCCCACCACACACACACACACACACACACACACACTCCCAACCTCACACGCACACTCCCAACCTCACACGCACACTCCCAACCTCACACGCACACTTAACACCCCCACCCCCCCTCTCACCCCCCACCCCGCACCTTGAGGTAGAGCAGCACGGTTAGGTAGTGGCAATAGTCGCAGGCCACATCCACGTCGGGCTTGAGGAGGCGTGTGGTGAGCCGCCCGCGCCGCCCCGCCCCGCCCACGACAGCGTACACCACCTGGGGAAAGGGGCGCGTCTTGATACTCGCTGGAACGCCTTGAGACACGCGCTAGGTAACTGTTATATGCGTTTAGCTCGGCAATACTTAAAATGTGCCGATATCGAGTACAAACTAAAAATGTACGGACTATTTCGGTACATGAAACTAATATATATAAACTACATAGTGTCTTTGCTGTTCTCTGTACTGAAACTTTACTTTTGAACCTCGGTAGTGCCCACCTATGGCTATAAACATCACCCACGCCAAGAGGGATACAGTTAAAAGCTTCATTTTTTCACCAAGAATGATAAAAAAAAAAGACAAGCAAAATTTTCACACCAAGACAAATAGAAGAGTTAACTATAAGCATCACTTTCACGCCAAGAGGACACACTTATCAGCTTCACTCACTTTTTCACCAAGAATTATAAAAAAAAAGACAAGCATCATTTTCACACTAAGACAATTTTTTTTTTTTTTTTACAGCAGAGGAGACAGAGCAAGGGCGTAAAAAAAAAAAAAACAATAATGAAAAATAAAAAGCCCGCAACTTACTGCTCCTAATAGAAGAGATAACTTAAAGCATCACTTCCACGCAAAAAACACGCATAACTTTCACACCAAGACAAATAGAAGAGATACTTATAAGCATCACTTCCACGCAAAAAAAAATATATAAACAAGAAAATTCTATACCATAACTTTCACACCAAGACAAATAGAAAATAACTATAAGCATCACTTTCACGCAAAAAATAATGCACAAAAAAAATCTATACCATAACTTTCACACCAAGACCGAAAACTCTGCGTAATTATCCCAGCTAGACAGATAGATGCAGAACCACTCGCCTCCTCTCCTCTCTTTCCCACCGTGACCCTGTGCCTGTGCCTCGTAATAATAATAAAGTGTTTCAAGTGTTTCAAGTGTTTCGTGACTTACTTGGTAGGCGCCCCTCATGTCAGCCCAGCCGTCTCCCCCTTCCATGGTCAGGCCGCCCACTAGTGCCATGCGGGAGATCAGGCTCACTTCCATCACGTTAGCGAAGCACCGGGCCTGAGGGAGGGTGTAGGGGTGATGGTAGGGGTGATGGTAGGGAGGTGAGGCGATAGTGGTAGGGTGGTGATGGTGGAGATATACCGGTATGGTGGTGATGGTATAATGATGGTTGTGGTGGTGGTGGGGGATAGTGGGTAGTGTATTTGGGGAGGTGGGGAGTGTATTTGGGGAAGCGGGGAGTGTATTTGGGGAAGTGGGGAGTGTATTTGGGGAAGTGGGGAGTGTATTTGGGGAAGTGGGGAGTGTATTTGGGGAAGTGGGGAGTGTATTTGGGGAAGTGGGGAGTGTATTTGGGGAAGTGGGGAGTGTATTTGGGGAGGTGGGGAGTGTATTTGGGGAAGTGGGGGTGTGTTTGGGGAAGTGGAGTGTGTTGGGGAAGTGGGGAGTGTGTTTGGGGAAGTGGGGAGTGTGTTGGGGAAGTGGGAGTGTGTTGGGGTAGTGGGGAGTGTGTTGGGGAAGTGGGGTGTGTTTGGGAAGTGGGGGTGTGTTGGGGAGAAGTGGGAGTGTGTTGGGGAAGTGGGGGTGTGTTTGGGGAAACGGGGAGTGTATTTGGGGAAGAGGGGAGTGTATTTGGGGAAGTGGGGGAGTGCGTGTTGGGGGAAGTGTGCATTTGTTGGGAAGTGGGAGTGTTTGGGGAGGAAGTGGGGTGTATTTGGGAAGTGGGGGTGTGTTGAGGAAGTGGGGAGTGTATTTGGGAAGTGGGGAGTGTTTGTTGGGGAGTGTTGAGGAAGTGGGGAGTGTATTTGGGGAAGTGGGGAGTGTATTTGAGGAAGTGGGGAGTGTATTTGAGGAAGTGGGGAGTGTATTTGGGGAAGTGGGGAGTGTATTTGGGGAAGCGGGGAGTGTATTTGGGGAAGTGGGGAGTGTATTTGGGGAAGTGGGGAGTGTATTTGGGGTAGTGGTGGTGATGGTGGTGGTGGCGGCAGTGGTCATTGTATTAAGAAAACTATCAATATTAAGAACATGACGGAAATGAATGCGGTGGCCAATACGCAGACGCCACAACACACACACAGAAGGTTTGTTGCATCGTGATCCACTATCTCGGTCAGCAAATCAGAGCATAAGAAGAGTGAGTGATAGAGGTTTTTAGTTTAGTATCAACACCGTCCAATCACCAGCAGAAAAGTGTGTCGTGTTAATATTTTGAAGTCGTAAATAGATAGACAGAAGGTTTGTTGTGTCGTAATCCGCTATGTCCATCATCAAAGTCGTATTTGTATTGATGAGGTCTTAGCACATGGCAGAAAAGACTGTGCCGTGTTAAACCATAAATTTGAAGGCAGTGAGGCAGGGCAGAAAAGACTGTGCCGTGTTAAACCATAAATTTGAAGACAGTAAGGCAGGGCAGAAAAGACTGTGCCGTGTTAAACCATAAATTTGAAGACAGTGAGGCAGGTATTACAAGACACATTGCTATATCACATCAGCTATTTCTAAAGGTCAAAGAGGGGATCAATCGGGTTCTAATGAGTGTTTCTTTAGGTTCATGGTACAGAGGAAGGGTCAGACTACCACCAGGGTCATAAAACTACCCCTGGAAATGCCCACAACTCCTACGAAAGCCTTGTCAAATAGGTGTTCTTGGGCGGCGAAATAATTCTCTATCACCAGCAGAGAGCATACACAGCACAGCGCGTTACCTGCACGTTGAGGTCGGGGATCTGGCAGCCCGCCACAACACTGGCGTTCCCGCGCAGGCCGCCCAGGAAGAGGCTGTTGAGCTGTTGCTTCGTGAACTCAAACAAGCCCCGGTCCACCGACCCTCCTGCCGCCGCGCCCTGCCCTGCTGGTGGTGGTGGTGGTGGTGCTCCTCCTCCTCCTCCTCCTCCTCCCGCTTCTGACGGCATTTCTACATCGTTCGTGTCTTCTGGTGCTGGCGTCGGGGCCTGGAAAATGGATTTGAGAGATATTTAATGGAAATCATTGATATTTATTTCACACACGGTTATCTGTTATATTTTTTTTATTTTATTCTTTTCATGTTTCTTGACGTGCGCATCCTTGCAAAACCACCGTTAGTAAAATATTAGAAGTAGTGTGTGTGTGTGTGTGTGTGTGTGTGTGTGTGTGTGTGCATTCCTGGATATCTTGTCTTTACACAACACTTTACTTCATTTACATTACTTATATATTCAGTTAATGGCTGCAAACTTTTGATGAACCATTAATCATCATCATCATCATACAAAGATCATCCCCGCTTACCTCTGTAGTAGTCGTAGTCGTAGTGGTGGTCGTGGGTTTTCTCTTCCCCTTCACCACCACCTTCCTCGCCTCCTCCACCCTCGTCTCAGACACGGCCCTCGGAGCTGATTTCGCTCCTTCCTCAGACGTAATCTCGTTGGTGAGGTCCTCGGCCCTCCTCCTCAGTTCCAGTAACTCCTGCAGCAGCTCCAGGCGGTTGTTCTCGGTCCCCCCGCTGGAGTCTGTGTCGTCGGGGGCATCGGCGGTGTCGGTGAGAGCCAAAGCAGCGAGGGCGTCGTTGTTTACGGGCGGGATATGTGCCCCCCTCGCGGCCTGCAAGGAATAGTGAACACAAAAGGATACAGTACTGTGAGTCTAGTCTTATGTTCTGCTGTATATGGTTGATCCTATACACCAACAGTACCGTAGTCATATATAAGTTTTACAGTAACGGATGCAGCAGCTCAAGGGCAAAACACAAAACTAATAACACAAAGGAGGGTCAAAATTCTGCTGTGTGGGGCTTAAAGTTGAAGGAAGGAATGGCAGAAGAAATTAATTGAGACGTTGTTGAAGGAGATAAAATGGAAGGGGTAGAAAGGAGAATAATGGAAGTGTAAGAAGGAAGGAGTGGTGATGGTGGAAGAGACTTTTTTTTTTTTTTTTTACAACAAAGTATTACAAGTCGAATCCCAGAAGTTTCGGGTCCCTACAGAGTTCGGTTTATGGGGCGGTGTTACAAGTCGAATCCAGGAAGTTTCGGGTCCCTACAGAGTTCGGTTAAGGGGCCGTGTTACAAGTCGAATCCGGGGAGTTTCGGGTCCCTACAGAGTTCGGTTTAAGGGGCCGTGTTACAAGTCGAATCCGGGAAGTTTCGGGTCCCTACAGAGTTCAGTTTAAGGGGCCGTGTTACAAGTCGAGTCCGGGGAGTTTCGGGTCCCTACAGAGTTCAGTTTAAGGGGCCGTGTTACAAGTCGAATCCAGGAAGTTTCGGGTCCCTACAGAGTTCGGTTTAAGGGGCCGTGTTACAAGTCGAATCCAGGAAGTTTCGGGTCCCTACAGAGTTCGGTTTAAGGGGCCGTGTTACAAGTCGAATCCAGGAAGTTTCGGGTTCCTACAGAGTTCGGTTTAAGGGGCCGTGTTACAAGTCGAATCCAGGAAGTTTCGGGTCCCTACAGAGTTCGGTTTAAGGGGCCGTGTTACAAGTCGAATCCAGGAAGTTTCGGGTCCCTACAGAGTTCGGTTTAAGGGGCCGTGTTACAAGTCGAATCCAGGAAGTTTCGGGTCCCTACAGAGTTCGGTTTAAGGGGCCGTGTTACAAGTCGAATCCAGGAAGTTTCGGGTCCCTACAGAGTTCGGTTTAGGGGCCGTGTTACAAGTCGAATCCAGGAAGTTTCGGGTCCCTACAGAGTTCGGTTTAAGGGGCCGTGTTACAAGTCGAATCCGGAGAGTTTCGGGTCCCTACAGAGTTCGGTTTAAGGGGCCGTGTTACAAGTCGAATCCGGGGAGTTTCGGGTCCCTACAGAGTTCGGTTTACGGGGCCGTGTTACAAGTCGAATCCAGGAAGTTTCGGGTCCCTACAGAGTTCGGTTTAAGGGGCCGTGTTACAAGTCGAATCCAGGAAGTTTCGGGTCCCTACAGAGTTCGGTTTACGGGGCCGTGTTACAAGTCGAATCCAAAAAAGTTTCGGGTCCCTGCAGAGTTTGGCTTAGGGGCCGTATTACAAGTCAAATCCTAAAAGTTTTGGGTCCCTGCAGAGTTCGGTTTAAGGGGCCGTGTTACAAGTCGAATCCGGAGAGTTTCGGGTCCCTACAGAGTTCGGTTTAAGGGGCCGTGTTACAAGTCGAATCCGGGGAGTTTCGGGTTCCTACAGAGTTCGGTTTACGGGGCCGTGTTACAAGTCGAATCCGGGGAGTTTCGGGTCCCTACAGAGTTCGGTTTAAGGGGCCGTGTTACAAGTCGAATCCGGGGAGTTTCGGGTTCCTACAGAGTTCGGTTTAAGGGGCCGTGTTACAAGTCGAATCCGGGAAGTTTCGGGTCCCTACAGAGTTCGGTTTAAGGGGCCGTGTTACAAGTCGAATCCAGGAAGTTTCGGGTTCCTACAGAGTTCGGTTTAAGGGGCCGTGTTACAAGTCGAATCCAGGAAGTTTCGGGTTCCTACAGAGTTCGGTTTAAGGGGCCGTGTTACAAGTCGAATCCAGGAAGTTTCGGGTCCCTACAGAGTTCGGTTTAAGGGCCGTGTTACAAGTCGAATCCAGGAGTTTCGGGTTCCTACAGATTTCTGTTTATGTGGCCGTGTTACAAGTCGAATCCAGGAAGTTTCGGGTTCCTACAGAGTTCGGTTTAAGGGGCCGTGTTATAAGTCGAATCCAGGAAGTTTCGGGCCCCTACAGAGTTCGGTTTAAGGGGCCGTGTTATAAGTCGAATCCAGGAAGTTTCGGGTTCCTACAGAGTTCGGTTTAAGGGGCCGTGTTACAAGTCGAATCCAGGAAGTTTCGGGTCCCTACAGAGTTCGGTTTAAGGGGCCGTGTTACAAGTCGAATCCCAGAAGCTTCGGGTCCCTACAGAGTTCGGTTTAAGGGGCCGTGTTACAAGTCGAATCCCAGAAGCTTCGGGTCCCTACAGAGTTCGGTTTAAGGGGCCGTGTTACAAGTCGAATCCAGGAAGTTTCGGGTTCCTACAGAGTTCGGTTTAAGGGGCCGTGTTACAAGTCGAATCCAGGAAGTTTCGGGTTCCTACAGAGTTCGGTTTAAGGGGCCGTGTTACAAGTCGAATCCGGGGAGTTTCGGGTTCCTACAGAGTTCGGTTTAAGGGGCCGTGTTACAAGTCGAATCCGGGGAGTTTCGGGTTCCTACAGAGTTCGGTTTAAGGGGCCGTGTTACAAGTCGAATCCGGGGAGTTTCGGGTTCCTACAGAGTTCGGTTTAAGGGGCCGTGTTACAAGTCAGAATCCCACCAGGGTCATACAGAGTTCGGTTTAAGCCTAGAATACCTCCGAAAGCCGTGTCAAATATGTGAGATTGAGAGCCGAGGTGTTTAGGAGTGTGACCCCTTAAGAAGTCAACGCCAAAACGATCTGGACAAACTGGCTTTATGCTCTGTTGTTTATTGCTTGTTACATTCATACAGTAACAGTCGTGCTCAAGTGTTCAAGGAGAGTCATATTCCTACAGTAACGTTCTCCTATATTCTGCGGTTTGTCTTACTCCCTCGTCTCTTCCGCCTCTCATGCAAATCAACTTTCTCCAAAGGCCGAAAAGGAGATCAGTCGTGTTCTAATGAGTGTTCTTTGAGGTTCATATTACAGAAAAGGGTCAGACTATCAGAAGGGTCATAAAACCGCCCCTGAAAATTCCCAAGACTCCTACGAAAGCCTTGTCAAATATGTGAATGTTAGCGGAACTGTTTAAGAATATGGCGACACAGACTCTTCGATTCCCCAGAAGTTCTACGGTTTATTTGTTTTCTTTTGTTATTACTCCAGTGTCTGTTGCTAGTATTTGCGCGAGAATTCCGGAAAACAGAAGTCAGCCCTTGTTCCTAGTAATCATCATTCCCTATGAATAATTACGTGTTGCGCGTGAATGGACCAAATTATGGGTCATTTTGAGGATAACTGTTCTGTCCTTGGATTAGCTTAGTGATAGTAGGTTAATGGAAGCGAGATTAAGGATCATTACGTTAAATACTGAACACAATGAGCATACGTGGGATATTCAAACAGGTATGAATAAACTGTGCAACTTGAACTCGCCTGCTTTGCACACGCGTGTCAAGGGCGAGCAAATAAGTCACTACAACATCCTCCCTGAACCTGAGCACTGTAGTATTGGGAATATTGTGTATCTTCTGGGCAGCATTTTTTTTTTTCTCGCCACCCTCCCTGAAACACAAGCCGCCGCCCTCGCCCTTTGTGTCCCCGTGTATACGAGGGTCTGAGGGTTGGGAGGTATTCCCTAAACTAGGCAATTTTATCCATAACATATCGAGGGGACCGGATCCCCAAACCGGAACACGCCAGCCCTCGTCGATAGACCGACTTGGTCGGCGTCAGCCGATAGAGTCTGTCTGTCAGCACTCTCTTCATGGGCCGTCACTCGACAAACGCGCATGGCCCCTTCCCGCGGGGACAAAATCTTTAAAACAACAGCCTCCCCAAGCCCCTTTCCTCTTTATTGGAGACTTCGTCTCCCCAAATGAAAATTTCGTAGCCAAGGGAAACAATCCCCCGCACACTCACTGCAGACGTTACGTGGATTCCCTCCACGCCTCTTCCTCTGGTGAGGACACCTCAAGGACGTGCCGATGTACAGTGTCTTGCACGTTAGCCAAACCGACGGAACAATGACACCAGAGTTAATAGCCATGTAAACCCAGCACGGTCCACTCTTACGTACCCGCCAGCCGCCGAGTACGAGGACGAGGAGGCTCCCCCAACACGCCCACCACCACACGCCATGCCGCGCCATCCTTGCTCCAGCACGTTCCTCCGTCACGCCACACTCACGCACTCCGCCCGCTGCTCTACTCACCACAACACTAACACTAACAGTATCACTCACTCACTAACAAACCCTCCAGATAAAACTGCTTCAGAACCCTGCTTCGCTTCCCCCCCCCCCTCCCTCCCCCCCAAAAACGTTCGTTCCGCACTTGATGTTTTATCATCCTTGGTAATTAAGTTGCAGTCGTTTTAACAGACGGGTTTTACATACATTCTTTATAGAATTATTTCACACATACCCTTGCTAACAGACGCCAGAATGAAAGAAATATGAAAGAAAACCCCATGGTGTCGTGGAGTGCTATTCATTATTTTCCAAGTGAAACAGTTGCCGTCATTGATTTTAAAGATTTACTAGTGTTGTAAGATCCGACACAACAGAGAAGAATGAAGGTGCTTGTTAAGTCAATTAGCCGAGCAATGTAAAAAGGCGTATTGATTGTTGGAATGTGCAAAAAAATAAGATATAGATTGGGCGCTAGAACACACAAGGAAGCAAGAGGGTCTTCATTTACGTGTTAACTTTCGGTATCATTGTTAGGTTACAATATTTTACCCTTGACATCCACCCCCTCCCTCGTTTATTGAATCTTGCATCCTTGACGTTCACTACAAAATCAAAGAAATGGAAACGTTGCATGATATTGATTAACCCGGAAGCAGCAACCGGTAAAATTTGTGGCTTTACCGTGAAGCAGCGACGGGCCACATTTTTGCCATGATATAAACCCCCCAAAATAGATGATGCATAAACTGATCACAAATGCGTTGATATATATTATGAAATGGTTTGCGTGAGTGATGATTTTTTTTCATTTTTCTCGCTTAGAGAGACCTATTAAGAAACATGATCCCTGCAGCTACCAGGTTAAAGGAATAATCAACCAGTCAATTAAGGCATGCACCGGGGGCGCGTCGTCTCGCCCACCCTACGACGCCAAATCCAGAGCTTCCTCCGGGCAAGTCTTCATGCAGGCCTCCTCATCCTAAATACTTAACTAGAAGGATCTATCGATTTGCATGTTATCTAATAGGAGTGACCATACAGGACGCGGGTAGCTGGTAAGCTTGGAGGAAACCCACTACCCGCGTTCTGTATGGCAACTCGTATTAGATAACATGTGTTTGTTCTTGCCTCTGACCCGCTAGACGTACCACTACCCTCAACCCTCCCAGCAAACCGCGTGCAGTGTGGCCGCACCCCTACAGAAACAACCCGGTAAACATGGCCGGCTTATACGCCACTTGCCACATGCCCGTATAGCCGGAAATGGCGTTCACGGACTATGCGGGTGATGGGCCTCGAAGCAGTCTCATGAAGTAATCGCCGGTTTGACGATGAAATTAAATAAAGTTATCAAAGGAATAAGATAATTGATAATGTGTTTTCTTTCCTTGGCCTGGCGGAAGTGTGTGCGCATAAAATAAAATGAAAAGTTAAAGAATAAGAGAGAGAGAGAGAGAGAGAGAGAGAGAGAGAGAGAGAGAGAGAGAGAGAGAGAGAGAGAGAGATAGATAGATTGATAGATAGATAGATAGATTGATAGGTAGATAGATAGATTGATTGATAGATAGATAGATAGATAGATAGATAGATAGATAGATAGGTAGATAGATAGATTGATAGATAGATAGATAGATAGATAGGTAGATAGGTAGATAGATAGATAGATAGATACTAGATAGATACGAGTCTGCAGGTATTTTCCGTAACACCAAAATGCCCCTTAATCACACCCCTCCAAACATCACCAAATAACCACCGGTCCAAACAACCCGACGTAGGATCAGAATGACGTTCGGGTTGCCACAGTTTACCTTTCCGAGTTTCCCCAGGTACCCAATTTACGACCAGCCTGACAGAGAGGATGAACAGTTGGGTGGGCTGCACGCTGACTGCCCAAACCGTGTCTCGAACCAAGGGTCACATATTCGTAGCTAGGCACGGAAACCACTGCACCACGGAGGCTAGAGAGGATGAGTGGGCTACGGGCCGACTCCCAAAGCTAGGATTCGAACCCAGGCCCAGAGGTTTGTCATTTGGCACACTAAACACTGCACCACTGAAATTAAGTAGAAATAATGTAGATCGACTATTACCAATATGAAAAGATAAATGCAGCCAGTGTTACATTGTTTAAAAGGCGCCCAGATCGGTTATGGAAGGGACAGCCAGGCAAGCACAATTACAAGAAACCTTAAAAAAATAGATATATAATAAATAAACTCTGGGTCTCCTTATCACCTGCCTTCTTTAGACCTATACTGACACTTTGCATTGCTTCTTAGGTCTCTTCTATATTTCTCTTCCTTCCTTTTATATTCGATGTAATTTTCACTTTCTGTTTCTAGCTTTCAGTCCAAAATGTTTTCAGGTGATTATATCTTAACTTCAAAGGCATCATGGTGAAATATCCCTCTTCTTTAGACCTCTGCTAACTCTCTGCATTGTTTCTTAGGTCTCTTCTATTCTTCTCTTCCTTCCTCTCACTCTCTGTTTCTAGCTTTCAGTCCAAAATGTTTTCAAGTAACCGTATCGTAACTTCAAAAGCGCCATGGTGTAATAGTCTTCTTTAGACCTCTATACTGACTCTTTGCATTGTCTCTTAGGTCTCTTCTATTTTTCTCTTCCTTCCTTTATTATACTCGAAACAGTTCTCACTCTTTGTTTCTAGCTTTCAGTCCAAAATGTTTTCAAGTGACCGTATATCGTAACTTCAAAGACATCATGGTGTAATAGTCTTCTTTAGACCTCTGCTAACTCTCTGCATTGTTTCTTAAGTCACTTCTATGTTTCTCTTCCTTCCTTTATTATACTCGAAATAGTTGTCACTCTTTGTTTCTAGCTTTCAGTCACAAATCTAAACACTGTCTCTCAAACCTAAACACTGTCTCTTCTGGGGGTTGGGATGGCATGTTCCTCCCTTCTCCCTTGTTGTTTACCTGCAACAATAAACTATCAATCAATCACACAAATACCTGGACGTACACATCTCAGCAGACACGCCATGGAACACACGTGAGCAGCATCAGGGCCACACAAACATCAAAATTCTTGCATACAAAACACTCGTCAACCATCAATCATTATCTCCCTAATCCTGCCCCTTCACCTGGTTCACCATGTCCCAGTACCTTTCCTCATCCTAATCAGCAACGTTGCCAGATTGTCGTACTCAGCCTGTTATATTTACCGACTTCCGACCCAAAAACTCTCTCGTGGACCCCAATATAGTTAATTCCTGATGTTTCTTGGTATTAGTTAGGCGTCAGAAACCGGTAAATACTATGCTCTGAGTACGAAAATCTGGCAACGGTGCCCGACCATGGAGGTAGAATTGGTGGAGTCGGCATCACCCCAATTAGGTGAATCCGCCCGAGATGTCATTTTTACGGCCAGGTGTCAGGTGTTGTCAGGTCAGGCTCGCCCACCCCCATCTTTTGGCCGTAAATTTGACAGTTCGTCGGGTTGACCTCAATGAATGGGATTAGCGGGCCGTGTCGACTCCACCAATTCTACCTCCATGGGCCGCGCGTCCCCCTGGCGGCGCGCGGCGGAAGCACAAACGTAAACAAACAAGACCAAGACCAAGGGGTGGCAGGGAAGGGTGTTTTTTTTTCTGATTGCGTGTTAGCCTCAAAAACCCTCCTGTCACACCTCGACGTGGATTAGTCTCGTCACCGTTAAGGATAAGGGACCTGCGTCAACCTTCTTTTCAACCATGGCACTGAAGGTGAGGCGCTGGCATGGTATATTTATGTAAGTGGAACACCTCAGACCAGATCAGCTGATAATTAGTTTGCCTTGTTAATTATACTGGACAAATTTGCCTTGGAGGTGTATTTATCTAGTTTTTCACCCGTCGTACTCTGGAGTTTGACAATTTTTCCCATATATCATCATGCTCTACACTAATTCAAGGCCTTTATTTATTTATTTATTTATTTTTGCATTTGTTCCCTACCATTGTATATCTTTTTAGTTTCCTGGTGCTACTTCCACATGTATCCTTAGTTGTATAATCACACTCTGTCCTGCCTGGGGGTTGGGATGGCATGCTCCTCCCTTCTCCTTTGTTGTTTTACTTGCAACAATAAACTATCAATCAATCACTTTCCTGTATAACAATTTCCCACAGAACCAGCTGAGTGAGAGAAGCCAAACCTTTCCATTATGGGGCTGTGTTATGTCTGATTAGATTAAAATGAGGGGTGGTCTAGGTGGTGGCGAAGTCCCCCAATTTATTTATTTTTATTTTTTTACATCAGAGGACACAGCTCAAGGGCAACAAAAAGGAGACGAAAATAAAAGCCCGCTACTCACCACTCTCATAAAAGTAAAGAGAGGTAAATTTCGGGCAGAGAGGCGTCTTGATGCACTAGGATAAGGAGGATGTTAGATTTTTTGAGTAATTTTTTGAGGCAGAAGCTCAACTCCAGTACTAGCAGAGTCTGGCTCCTTCATGGTCTAGTGAGGGCATACATGCTTATCTTTCCTAGTTTCTGTGTATTGTGAGAAGGGAACTTATTTTTGGTGAGTTTTGATGTTTGTTATTAATTTGTTTTATTTTACTAATAGATATCACTAGTTTGGGTGAGGGAATTTCTGAAAACTATTGATTTCCACGTAGAAGGTTTTTTTTTAACATTCTGCCTATGGTGCCAGTAGGATTTCTTGGTGGGTATGGTCGGCAAGCGTTTACCATTTACTGTTGATGAGGTTTCAGGCCCCGCTCCTTTGCTAGCGCAGTGCTCCGCAGGGCCCTCAACAATTACAATGTTAGCCTCAATAATAATCCTCAATGCACTTATTCCCAAACGTCGTAGTGAGTGAGTGAGTGAGCCTTAATTTATTTCATGAATAGCCTACTGATGTCCTTTTAATTAACTTAGCATCATCATAGTCACTTGGCCGTGCTTAGGTTCGTACTAATACCAATATCTTTCCTTTTTACAGTATCACAAATAACCATTAGTTTAATTTTCATATGTCTGATATTTCCTTTATAGTGTCACAGTTAAATATCCAACGATTATTTCCAACTCACTGAACATTTATCACACACAATTTATCTTCGAATACAAACACTAATTAATAGTCATGATCGGTTATGTTACGAGTCCTTTCAATTTCAGTCAAAAGAACTACACAACACAACACTATATGTTTATAGTGGTGCTATCTTGCTTGGCTCATGCTGTCCCCTGAAGCTCATCTTTGATCCTCTTTTTGGAGGGAGAATCTACAGTCCAGGTTGATAGGTGGTCTTCAGGTCAGCATGTGGGTAGTCTTAGGCCACTCGGCTGTGACTAAAAATTGTCAGCTTGTGGCAGTGGATAGGACATGAACCTGGGTCCTCCTGGAAGCTGTGCCCACACATTGACAACTCAGGCACCATCTCCTCGATAGTTGGCAGATATATTAAAAACACGTCAAAGCTCAGAAATAAAGTTTCATGTGCCATTGAAACGGGTGAGGTTATAGATAATTACCACATTGGATGTACATGTGTAGTGCGGCGACGGCCTGATGAACAAGCCTCCCATAACCCTCTTAGCCAGTGGGGTACCTCTTTGGCCAACTCGGTAAGGAGTGGCTCTCACGTCACGTTGGTCGCGGGTTCAATCCCAGGCAGCCAGCGAATACCCTCTCCTTGTTGTGATTAATTTCTCGTGTGTTTCAATACACGCAGAGGAAGTGTGGGACCGAGAGAGTAGAAAATCTCGTCATTAAACATGAACAGAGGTGGTAATATGGAGAATGATGAGAGCTTCACTTTGCAAGCCAGCTATCAAAGTAATTGACCCAATCCTGGCAACATACAGCCAATTAACATTTTCCAATGTTATTACTCTATTTCTTTCCTCCAGAATTCAACCACTGGCTATGACTCAGCCTTTGAGGAAGACATCAAGCTGCGTAAGAAGCAGCAGGAGCGCCATGCCATCATGTATTGTGACAAAGGTGCAAGGCAAGGTATGTGTGCAGGCTTGCCCATGTAGTGATGGTAGTGAGGCAAGGGAGTCACTACTCACAGACAGTTCTTTTCCCATATGCTTTCGGCTCTCACAACAAATATTTCCCAAGGCCACAAACATTGGCGTCTAAAGGGGGGCATGGGAGGTTCAGTTGTCTCTCCTTAGAAATACATATGTTATATTCCCATTCACTCTCATTTGCAAATTATAATAATTAATATTTTCAAAAACTCAGAACACTTGGTGCTGCAGTTATTGGTAATTAATTGTATGTGCTGTTGCCTTGTGGATAACCATTGAAAATATGAAATTTGATGTTTATATGTATAGAACCTTAAACCTAATGGCTTTGTCCCCCATGATATAAATTCCTGTGGATGCCCCTGGCCACAAAGGAGATTAGTTGGGTTCTCATGAGTGTTTTTCACTTTCAAGGTGTAGAAGCCAAACTTTATTTAGCTACACAACAAGCTATCAATCCTTTAAAGCAAATCCCCATTGTAACACTCTCCACCTGACTTAACCCAGTAGCAGCGACGGGCCAAATTTGTGGCTTTACCGTGTAGCAGCGACGGGCCACATTTGTGCTATGAAATAAACCCCCAAAAATAGATGATACATAATCTGATCACAACTGCTTTGATATATATTATGAAATGGTTTGTGTGAGGGGTGATTTTTTCTCATTTTTCTCGCTTGGAGGGACCATTAAGAAACATGATCCCTGCTGCTACAGGGTTAATACAAGCTAATGAATGACGTCCCCTGTACACATGCAGGGCTGCCGAATCGCTCCACCCTGGCGGACATGGCGAGCCTGGAGGAGGGGCGGCGGCTGCGCTACCAGATGTCCAACATGACGGCCTACGAGCGCCACAAGATGCTCATCAACCACTATGTCCTCTACCACCCTGGCAGCACCGCCTTCCTCCAGCGAGACGCGTCAGTACCACACAAACAGTCTCGTATTATCATGTTTTTTCTCACTAAGTATTTTGTTTCCTGGTCTAATTTTTTCTTGTAAGATTAGAAAGACTTTGTAAGACTGGGAAGAACTTGACTTTTTACCTTTCTTTTTTCTTTTTTTTCTTGATTATTTATTTTTATTTTTTTACAACAAAGGAGACAGCTCAAGGGCACACAAAAAAGGGAAACAATAATAAAAAAAAGCCCGCTACTCGCTGCTCCTAAAAATAATCCAAAGAGGTGGCCGAAAGAGAGTATTTAGTTTGTCATGGTTATTTTTCCACCAGCCAGACACATCAGTATCTCACAGACAAGCTCCCTAGGTTATGTTTTTTCTTTTTCTTTTTTTCTCACTCATCATTTTGTTCTTGATATTCCTTTGCCATTATTTTGCTGTCAAGCTTATGATAATGTTTTTTCTCACTCATCATTCTGTTCTTGATATTCCTTTGCCATTATTTTGCTGTTGAGCTAATGATGTTTTCCCTCTTGATATTCCTTTTTTCTTTTTTTCTTTTTTTACTGCAGTGGAGACAGCTCAAGGGCAAAATATATAGCATAGAAAAAAAGCTTGCTATTCTGCCACAACTCCAAAATATAAGGATATCCAAATTTTTCCCAGTTTGATTACTACTACAAGTTAACATAACAGCTAAAACACACCCTTTCTGTCCTACTAAAGCTCTAAAGACAAGAAAGACATCGACGTCATAAGGGAGAATCACCAGTTCCTGTGGGAGAGCTCGGACACTCCGGAGACGTGGGAACAGCAGCTGGCCAAGAAGTACTACGACAAGCTGTTCAAGGAGTACTGCATCTGTGACCTTTCCCGTTACAAGGAGAACAAGGCAAGGCAATAATAGCAGCTTGTGAGAGTTAGGTTAGTGTAGTTTTGCTGGAAGGAAGATTTCAAGTATTTTCAAGCCCATAGACAAGTCATTGCATTAGTGTTGCTAGAAGGAAGGTTTCAAATATTTTTAAGCCTATGGACAAGTTTTATAAGGAGTGTGATGTATCTATGACCTCTCCCACTATAAAGAGAACTAGGATATGCAGGACTGGGGGCTTGTGGGAGTTGCATTAGTGTTGCTGGAAGGAGGGTTTCAGCTATTTTTTAACCATATAGTCAAGTTGTATAATGATTGACAAATGCATCTATGACCCCTTCCACTAAAAGAGAAGACAAACCAGAAGAGGCAATGCTGGCATGTTCTCAGTGTTATGTTTGGATAGTTTTGAAGAAAGGAAGTCTATAAAGCTCTCCGAACTGTATCAGGGGTAATAGATATGTGTATGAATGGAAATGTGAGAGTTTTGGTATGAGCGTAACAACAAAGGGAGCAGACTGTTGAGGGGTTACATTTGGAATAGATATGTTGAATTTGATTATCCTTTTATTTTTCACTTTAGGAGAGTAGCAACATTGAGGGCTTTATTCTGTATCTTCTTTTCACCCTTGAGCTGTCTCCTTTGCTGCAAAAAATTATGTAGGAATAAGGTAGATCAACCACTAAATCAATATCTGTATGAATGTGGATATCCTTACACTTTTCGATTTTGGGGGAGCAGCGACAGGGCAGGCTTTTTTTCTTTTTCTATTTTCATTCATTTCCTTGAGCTGCATGCTGTAAAAAATTATATAGGAACAGAGTAGGTCAATCACTGTCATCTTACTGGAATATCCCTTTAGGTGGGCATGAGGTGGAGGGTCGAGAAGGAGGTGATATCCGGCAAGGGTCAGTTCACGTGTGGGGAGAAGAGGTGCAGCGAGCAGGAGGGGCTGAGGACCTGGGAGATGAACTTTTCGTATCAGGAGCAAGGAGCCAAGAAGAATGCCCTCGTCAAGCTGAGTTGGTATTAACTAATGCTTCCCTCATGCTTCCCCTCATCATTCATTGTTGTTGTTTTAAAAGTTCCTGACTATATATTTATCTTTGCATTCATCAGTAAGTTATGCTCATATTGATGGTATATCCTATTCTCTCATTGATTCTCCTTGCATTCATCAGTTAGTTATGCTCTAATTGATGTTATATACTATTCTCTCTTATTGATTCTCCTTGCATTCATCAGTTAGTTATGCTCTTATTGATGGTATATCCTATTCTCTCATTGATTCTCCTTGCATTCATCAGTTAGTTATGCTCTAATTGATGTTATATACTATTCTCTCTTATTAATTCTCCTTGCATTCATCAGTTAGTTATGCTCTAATTGATGTTATATCCTATTCTCTCTTATTAATTCTCCTTGCATTCATCAGTTAGTTATGCTCATATTGATGGTAAATCCTATTCTCCTTGGTATTGATTCTCCTTGATACTTGTCCATGTTTGTTAGTCTGTGTGATGGATAAACAGGAAGGACTGGAGACTCCTGACTTGGCCAATCTGAGAGAACATGGTTTCCTGTAGACAGATGTAATGCTGCTGTCGTTTATCATCTTTCTTCTTTTTAGCCCTTGATCTGTGTCCTTAAGTTATAATACAAAGACTCATATGCCCCACAGGACTCTGCCACTACTGCTCCTACAAAGTGAACTACCACCACAAGAGGAAAGAGGTGACGCGGAAGAACAGGAAGCGGAAAAACAAAGACGACTCGAGCAGGAAGGACTCCAAGAGGAAGAGCAAGAAGGACGAAGCAGCGGCAGAGGAAGAGAAAGATGAAAGTTCAGCAACAAGCGAAGCACAGAAGGCGGAGGACATATGGAAGGGCCCGGCGAAGTTACCTGATGATAAGAGCCGCGAGGAGGAGTTTGAAGAGTACCTGGAGGACCTGTTCCTATGAATCAAACAGGTAAGCTTAACCTGTCCTTTGGAATTGGCACGGATTTCACCTTCACTGATAGCCTGGTAACATATACTCCCAAGTATTTCTCTGCCTTCGTGGTGGATAGTGGAGTGTTTCCCATGTGGTATTGGTATGCTGGATATTCCCTCCCAAGGTGCATGACTTTACATTTTTCTTCATTGAATTGTAGCAGCCACTTTTTATTCCACTCCTGTAGCTTGGTGATGTCTTCTTGTAGGAAATCTGCAGTCAAGGGGTTCAGGTGATTGCCAGGTGAAGAAAATAGACTATCAGGTTTCAGTTTCAAAAGGACGTAGTCACAATCCGAGCACTGTACCCACGGAACCACTAATCAGAGGAACTAATCATCAATTCATAATCTCCATACTTTTTAGATATGTTTAGGGAAAAGGCTTGAGTCTTGTGCCACTGGTTTTATTTTGTAGTTTTTAGCTCAAGGGAAGAAAAGATAAAATATAAAGGAAATAAGGTAAGTGGAGAAAGAATGAAAAGGTGAAAGAATAAATGAGACGACAAAATATGAGAAAGAAAAAATAGAGAAAAATCAAGTCAAAGAGAACAAAAGAAGGGAAATGCCAGACTCACAGTACATGTCATCACTTAGTAATAATCATACGTGAAGTTATATACAAGTAAGGAAATCCAGGAGCCCATTCATGCCTTCCACACAAAGATGAAGTGAGGGTTTCTCCTTACATGAGCACGGAAGTTAAAAATATGAGGTCATCCATAACTGAAACAAACTTCCTAACAAATAATAGTCCACACTGAAGAAGAAAAATAACATAGAATATAGACATCATTGAAATCCACCAACAGAATCTCTATATATACACACACACATATATATCAAATCACCAAGCAGGAGTGATTGAATATGGACCATTTATACTGACACAACAATCCCTCGCTGTAAAGAGGTGTTCAAACAATGATATACAACACTAATAAAGTTTAATGAATTACTTATCCCCCCCAAAAAAAGAAATATACTAAAATGTACTGGAAAACACATGGAAAAAATTTATTCCCAAAAAATGTACACAGCTCTGAAATAGATATAATGACATGATGTTAAATTAAATAATAAATAATAATGATAATAAAAACTAACACCACCACACATCACCTCTGCTCCAGGTTCACATGTAGGAGGGGAGTGTCGTGACCCCAAGGACGGAGAAGCAGGAGCGCATGACAGCGTGGAGGGAGCTGAGGAGGTGGAGGCGCGCGTGCATGAGGGGGAGGAGGTGCGGCAGGAAGCCCTCCGGGACCACCTGGTGTCTGCCGTAGTACTCGCTCCACCTGTGGCTCAGCGAGTAGAGGAAACGTGCCACCTGGCCACTCTTGGGTTTCCTGGTGCCAGCCGTGACTCCCGAGGCCACGTCTTGGAGGAGCTCAGGCCAGCGGAGGATGTACAGCCACACCAGCTCCCACTCCTCCTATTGGGGGAGATGTATGTGAATGGGGGAATGAATAGTGTGTGTGTATATATGTGGGTGTATGTGAGTGTGTGTATATCCATTAATGGCACCACTATAAACACTTGCCTGCGCCATGACGGGCTGGGGCTGACTACCATCCAGGCCCCTCAAGAGAGCCTACCAGCGTTATAGGCGTTCACGTAAAAATAAATAAATAAATAAATAAAAAATAAATAAAAAACTGCACAATGTAAACTGGATGCATGAATTGTTTTTCTTTTATTTCTATTGTTGTTGGCAAATGGCTAAGTTATTCTTGAAATAAACTATCTCGGCTAATTTGCCATTTTCTTTCCATATTGTTCATGTGTTGCTGCAAAAATATGTGTTCTTCAAAGAGAGACTCTGTTATGTCATGGTATTGAAACCAGTCAAGCAGCAGTTCCCAGATGTCATTCTTTCTCATAAGCTTGAAAAAGGACACCCAGTCTTAACCCCAACCATGATCCTAGATGAACATGAGTAAAAAGCCAGCAAAATCATGGGTGCGTCTTATACTCCGGTGTGTCTCATATGGTGGGAAATACAGTACTTTCTCGTAAGCTTGAAATAGGGCATCCAGTCTTAACCCCAAGCCACGGCCCACCCTAGATGAACATGAGTAAAATGCCACCAAAATCATAGGTGCGCCTTATACTCCGGTGTGTCTTATATGGCGGGAAATACAGTACTTTCTCGCAAGCTTGAAATAGGGCATCCAGTCTTAACCCCAAACCATGGCCCACCCTAGATGAACATGAGTAAAATGCCACCAAAATCATAGGTGCGTCTTATACTCCGGTGTGTCTTATATGGCGGGAAATACAGTACTTTCTCGCAAGCTTGAAATAGGACATCCGGTCTTAATCCCCAAGCCACAACCCTTGATGAACATGAGTAAAATGCCGCCAAAAGAAAGAAGATGAGCTATTTTTCATGTTTGTATTAGGACTTTACTGTATGGAAAGGAGAACTTACATCATGCTTGAGGAGAGAGAAGTCCACATCCTCAGCAGGGGGGAGGGGGGCCACTTCCTCCTGCTGGACACACTGCTCAAAGTGGTCGAAGATGGAGCACAGGCGGGCATAGTTGTACAGCATGAAGGCAGCCTCTGAAACGATGATAACTTTGTATAAGCGTATCTTTAGCAATTCACATTTCATACACACCCTTCCACTAATAGCACTCGTATCTATATGGTGCAAGCAGCTGGTCCTTCTGCTTCTTTAGATTGTAACTGTATACAGAGTGTTATTTATACATGCATGCTGGTTGTTTGTGTTTTTGTTTTTACAGTAAAGGAAGCAGCTCAAAGGCAAGATAGAGAATAAACAAAAATAGCCCAGTGTTGCAGCTGCTTTGGCCAATAGTACCTAGATTTAACCCGCCCACTGTGATTGTCAAGGATTTCGCCTTCACTGGTAGCCTGGTAACATATACTCCCAGGTCTTTCTCTGCCTCTGGTGGCTTATGGAGTGTTCTATGCAGTACTGGTATGCAGGTGCAGGACTTTACATTTTTCTTCACTGAATTGTAGCAGCGACTTTTTGTTCTATTTCTATAGCTTGGTCTTCTTGTAGGAATTCCGCAGTCAAGGGGTTAAGACGATAGCTTTCTATTAGTGTATCTATGTCTATTCTTACACACCCTTCCAGTATTAGCATTCATATCTGTGTGGTGTGCATGGGTGGGCCTTCTCTTTGTTTAGATCACTCTGTATAGCCTCCATCTGTAAAGCCTTTCTCCACGGTCTTCTGGTGTCTGTTCTTCCTATGTATTCTTCCTATGAACGTCTTCCTTGGCCTTCCTGGTGGTCTTCTGCCCTCTACCTCAAACTTCAGTGCACGTCTCAGAACACATCCTGAGACGTGCACTGAATTTTGAGGTAGAGGGCAAAGACCACCAGGAAGGCCAAGGAAGACGTAGAGAAAGGTGGTGGAGGAAGATATGAGGAAGCTGAACATCACGGAAGAAATGGCTATGAACCGGCAACAGTGGAGGAGGTTCATATCCCGTCCAACCCCACCATAGGGAATAAATAGACATTAAACGATGATGATGATGATGATGATGTATAGCCTTCATCCACATCATACAGTCCAACACTCTCATGGTACCTTTACTGTTGTGTGTGTCGCTGTCCCCTTCATACATTCCAACATTCTTATCTTTAGCGTATCGTTTTGCTCTCCTACAGTCTAACGCTTATCTTTTGTGCCGAGTGTGTCCCCTTCCCCCTTCATACAGTCCAACACTCTATGGTACCTTTAACGTTGTGTGTGTCCCCATCCACCTCCACCCTGAGCTGGCTGGAGTGGCTGGGCATGAGGAGCTGTAGGGTGAGGCATCGCTGGGTCTGCTCCTCAAGAAACGCTGCACGATCGGAGCCGTCCATATCCCCGTGTCTCATCTCGGAGGTTCGTTTCAGCTCCTCAGTAAGTATCCTGAGGGCGAGGAGTGGTCGTGAGGGTTGTGTAATGTGCGATGGCAGGGGTGGTGGTGAGGGGTTTGATTTTGTGTACATTCGTGTATATGTGTTGTGAAAAGAAGAACAAGAAAGATTGTGAATATGTGGATATGGGCAAGTGAAGACTCCTAAAAATGAAAAAAACATCAAAATAATATATAAGAATCACAGAAAAAGTTATAAAATCAGGTTAGAAGCTGTTCTGAAAAGAAACTGAATGGATATGGGCAAGTTAATAATGCTACAAATAAAAAAGAAATAATACCATGATACTAGTTAACCCGGTAGCAGCGACGGGCCAAATTTGTGGCTTTACCGTGTAGCAGCAACAGGCCAAATTTGTGCCATGATTTTAACCCCAAAAAATAGATGATACATAAACTGATCACAAATGCTTTGATATATATTATGAAATGGTTTGTGTGAGTGATGATTTTTTCTTATTTTTCTCGCTTAGAGGGACCATTAAGAAACATGATCCTCGCTGCTACCGGGTTAAGAATCACACACAAAAGAGTAGTAAATTGAAGGGGTTAGAAAAAATATGGATAGGTTGGGAGGAAAAGAATTAATGGTTACAAGGAACAAGAATTGATGACCTTCCTGCCACACACACTTCCTATGAAAAAAGTTCCAAAGCTCAAACATCACAACAACCTGCAAGAAAACAGATGTTCTCTTCATATAAACTTAGAACTTTTATCTTGAATGTGTATATCTCCCCAATCTACTTTCTTTAACCCCTCCACTGCGATTGGCACGGATTTTGCCTTCACTGGTAGCCTGGTAACATGATATTCCCAGGTCTTTATCTGCCTCTGTGGTGGATAGTGGAGTGTTTCCCATGTGGTATTGGTATGCTGGATTTCCCCTCCCAATGTGCATGACTTTACATTTTTCTTCTTTGAATTGTAGCAGGCACTTTTTGTTCCATTCCTGTAGGTGGGCCACATCCAAGAGGTTAATGTATGTTCACTTGTCATCAAATATAATGGTACCGGACTTTAAGAATAACACAAAGCTTACCTACAATATTCCTCTACAGATCCGGTCCAGGGGTTCCCAGTCTTGCCGTCCACCACCCCAAAGTACTGATACACCCATGGACTGTTTTGTATTCCCTTCATGCTGTCTGTGATTACAAACTCTATCACATCTGAGGGTCTTCTTTCTTTCTGTCTCTGTGTTTCATCTTGGGTCAACTGTGCACTGTGTTCCTCTCCCTTCGTCTCATCTGTTTGTCTCTCTGCGTCAGCCTTCTCCGGCCACTCAAGTCTCTCACTCACACAGTAATAAGGAGTCTGGGTTTCCGTTGTCACGACCTCATTACTCGGTGCACACATAACATACATTTCACCACTCACACCTGAAGCCTCGTTACTGCTGTCTACCTGTCTCTCAGGAGGTGAGTCTAACCCTCCATCAACCAGCAGCTTCTGTCTCACTGCGTCGCCACACATATGCCCAGGAAGACCCTTGGCAGACTCTCTCTCATTCACAACGCAATAACTCGCTGGGTTCACTGATGTCCCTGGGAGTCTACTATGTTGTGGGTTCTGTGAGTCTTGTGGTTCTGAGGCCAATGGACAGGCTGCCTCTGGTTCACACTCCTCGCGGCTCACAATCATATACTCCTCGTCCTTGCTCTCCGGCCCCGTCCCGCTGGTAGTCGTGTCGCTGGCATCCACGCTGGCGCCACAGAACTCGAGTATCCTGGTGATGTGGTTTGCTAGCTTGATGCCACGTGTGTACTTCAGGCCAGCGTGCTCCCTTTGTGCAGCGTAATGACTCAGCACAATAGGAACCTGGAGGGAGATAGATCTTTTCTTTCTTTCTTTCTATCGTTTTTTTACAAGCATATATTAGCATGACACAAACCTGCCAAAAGATCAATTCCAAAACGTTCATATACGATTAACCCGGAAGCAGCGACGGGCCAAATTTGTGGCTTTACCGTGCAGCAGTGACAGGCCAAGTTTGTGCCTTGATATAAACCCCCCAAAATAGATGATACATAATCTGATTACAAATCCTTTGATATATATTATGAAATGGTTTGTGTGAGGGGTGATTTTTTCTCATTTTTCTCGCCTGGAGGGACCATTAAGAAACATGATCCCCGCTGCTACAGAGTTAAATACTAATCATCTGCACAAATTGTTCATTTTTATATAGTACAGCAATGGAAGCAGCTCAGGGTCAACAAAACAGAAAATGAAAAAGCCCCATTTCACCAAAACCCCATATGGTGAATCTTTTTTTTCCTGTTTATTGCATGACTCACCTGTTTGAGCAGTGCGTTGGCCCCGTACCTGAGCCCCTCCCTGGCCACCCTCGGCAGAAAGGTCTTCATCACCTGGGGGTGGTCCAGGTGGATCCGCAGCATCTTGTTCTGCACGCACACCTTCCCCACCGGCAGCCGACACGCCTCCAGGGCTCGCTCCACCATCTGAAGCAAGACGATTTTTAGCTCTTATAAAAAGAAAAGGCTGCTTGGGGCCCCTGCAGTAGCCATGGGTCACAAAGCATAAAAGATGACATACAAGTGAAATGAAAAGGACAAATTAAGCATATACTATCCACAGCAGTAGCATTTATGATCACTTTTGCCATCAATCAATCAACAACAGTCCTTAACCCAGTAGCAGCGAGAGGCCAAATTTGTGCCATGATATAAACCCCCCAAAATAGATGATACATAATCTGATCACAAATGCTTTGATATATATTATGAAATGGTTTGTGTGAGTGATGCATTAAGAAACATGATCCCTGCTGCTACCGGGTTAACCAAGGCTCCATACTTATGATATCATTTTTTATCACAGCAAAGGAGAGGAAATGCTTTATCCAGATCATACAAATTTATCATGAGAGTTGTAGATAAAAAATTTCAAAGCCACATTTTATCAGCATTATCATATGAAGTGACACAAAGCCCTAAGAATCTGCCCACCTTGAGGTTGTCCTCGGTGGGGTTGTGGATGAAGTTTCCGAAGGGTGTGTTGGGGTCGGCCACCTCCCGCAGCTTGGGGGAGTTGAGGGGGATGATGAAGTCCCCTTTGGTCAGCTTCTCATAGTCCGCTGCACAACCAGAAAGGATTATCATTTTTTTTTTTTTTTTACAGCAGAGGGCATAAAAAAAAAGTAACAAATGTGAAAAAAAGCCCGCTACTCACTGCCTAGAAAGGATTACTTAGTGCCAAAAAATCTTTGTAAAATTGTACCTTTATTTATCACAATATACTTCTTTCAACTTATTTGTTTTCTTCAGTTGAGCAGATATTTAAACATTCACACCATACTTTCCACTTTTTAAACTGCCTTTATGCATCACACTAGTACATAATGCAACTTATTTTTTCCTTCAATTTTATCCGCTATTTGGACACTAACAACATAGTTAACTTCATAAATGATTTGAATATCTTCTTTCAATACCATCAGACTTTTGGACTTAACAATACACTTAATTCAACTTCTTAGATGACTTACAGCTTCCATTCAGTATTAGCAAACAAGTAGGCAGGCATTACTTTGACGTATTTAACTCATAGAATAACTTACTTACAAATGATTGTTTTCTTGGAGGACTTAGGGCTCATATTTCTTTGATGAATTAAAATTAGAAAAAAGTTAATTTTACAACTTTAGAATCCTAACTTCCATATGACCCCAAACTTCCTTGCAAACCCTGGCCTATGTTGTGACACCTGAGTGAGTGGCAGCAGCACCCACCCAACCCTCACCCCCACCCCCTGGCCCAAACCCTCACCTCTGCGGGCCACAGCCAGGAACAGGTCCAGCTGTGCCTGTGAGGGCGGCTCCCCCAACACGCACTGGAGGAAGCTGCTCACAAATGAGGTCAAACACGTCTCCATTATGACTCTTCCTGGGTAAAAAAAATCATCACTTTAGAGAATAATAAAATGGGGAACAATTTTAATTTCAGTGACCAAAATCTAAGTCTAGAGAAATGTGTTTTGTAATTGTGTGCTTAGCTTAATAAGAGAAGGATGTGGTAGGTAAGAAGAGGAAAGTTAGTGAGAGAATGGAGGACAATAATGATTGGTAAAGGGGAAGTTAGCAGGGGAATGGATGTAATATATGGATAGTTGAGAGAAGCCACTGAGAGAACAGAGTAAGAACATGGATGGTAGAAAGAAGTCAGTGAGGGAATGAAGGAAGAACATCAATGGTGAAAGGAGGTGGCGCACTTTCCAGCCTGTATACACATCATTGTGCTCCATTTGGTTGTAATACAATTAAAGACTGACACAACTATGGAGTGTGGCCTGCCCTGCCTTGAGTTGCGGAAGCCCAGTAGGTGAATAGACCAGCTGAGTAAAGGGAAATAGGATCTGAGTGACATTAACTAGTTTGCTGTGAACAAAATTTATGTTAACTGTCTTGCTTTCAGAAACAGGGTCTAGAACAATGGCACTGGGATGATCAAGTGGCAAAAATACACACAACTGCTTCTAATATTGCTTGTAAGATGGAATGCAGCACATCTTAACTCCTAACTTGTATATTCGGCAATGATCAAAACAACAAAATAACAATAGTAACCAAATGACCAGTCCAGGTAGGCCAAGCAACTAAGAATATTATCAAAACATCAAAACCATCATCTACATCGGCCTGGGATATTGGTTGGCTGACTGGTGCATAATCTCGTTCCCATAGTTAAGGTAAAATATAATCCTCCTAGCATGGCAGTGGTAAAACTATGAACCAATACATGTCAGTACATTAAAATAGGAAGATTGGCAGTGTTAGTCAAGGGTTTGTTTTTTATCTTGCTGCCACAGTTTGAACAATATTAAGGTACAACATAAGCCTCCTAGCATGGCAGTGGAAAAACTATGAACCAATACACGTCAGTACATTAAATAGGAAGATTGGCAGTGTTAGTCAAGGGTTTGTTTTTAATCTTCCTGCCACAGTTTGAACAATTAAGGTACAACATAAGCCTCCTAGCGTGTTAGTGGAAAAACTATGACCCAATGTACACGTCAATACATTACAATAGGAAGGTTGGCAGTGTTAGTCAAGGGTTTGTTTTTAATCTTCCTGCCACAGTTTGAACAATATTAAGGTACAACATAAGCCTCCTAGCGTGTCAGTGGCAAAACTATGACCCAATACACGTCAATACATTACAATAGGAAGGTTAGTGGAGATGCTGAAGGGTTTGTTTTAATCTTGCTGCCACAGTTTGAACAATATTAAGGTACAACATAAGCCTCCTAGCGTGTCAGTGGCAAAACAATGACCCACTACACGCCAGTACATCAAAACAGGAACATTGGCAGTGAGAATGAAGGGTTTGTTTACCTGTGTCCTGGGGGTGTTGTCGTACGCGCGGCGCCACGTGTTTGGGTCCCCGCCGCGCTGCCTGACGCACGAGGCTCTCCGCGGCACTGACACACTGACATACGGGTTCATGTTATAGCGGTGGAGGGCCCAAAGCTTGCCTACGAGCGCTTATTAACGGCAGACACAATGCTTTTATGATGCAGAACCCCCGCACAATAACACTAAGCCATCCTTGCCACAAAAATACACGGACATGAAACCTGAGACAAAAAAATCTTAGTATTTTTATTGGCTCATCCTTAATCTCCTGTCTGTTCTGCTTGCACGAGGAAGTGATGACCGCAGATCAGTGCCGCTCAACACACAGCCGTCCCACAAAACGAATGGCCACAGTGCCTCCAGGGAGGATCGAACTCCCGGCCTCTGGTTTACTAGACCAGCGCTCTAGCCACTGAGCTATGGAGGCGCGCTGCAGGGATACGGGAAATTATAAAAGTTTGAAATATGTTGTTAATCCCAAGGTTATTATTTTGGGTTAATGAAGATAGTGACAATGTATTAGTGGGACAGAGCCACGTACAAGGCCGCCCCCCGCGCCGGCCGCCCCACACCTGCGTGCAGGTGTGGGGCGGCCCCCGAGCCAGGAGTGTTGCCTGGCGCCGGCCCGACATGTATCTCGCCACACAGGACACGCAACCCCCACGCTTTATTTACTATATATCGTTACTTTAAAACAGCAATAAAATTATTTCAACATTGCCAGCTTCAACACAGGTCAGGATGGCCGAGTGGTCTAAGGCGCCAGACTCAAGGTAACCTTCCCTTCCGATAGAAGGGGCGTGGGCATTCTGGTCCTCTTTGAGGGCGTGGGTTCGAATCCCACTCCTGACACACTTTTTGCTTTTCATCTTGGTTACCCTTTATTTTCCACTTGGAAATCAATTCAATTCATATCCCTTGACACCCTCAGGTAGGTAGCAAGCCCCGCTGTAACCCATCTCATGCTGCTACTGCTATTACGGCGGCTGGTGAGAAAATTATTTATTTATTTATTGTTCCTGCAAGCGTCTTTGACACGAAAAGATATGGTGAATCTGACAAGGGAGCTGCTCATTTAGCAGCATTATGAACAGCTGGTCAGGGTGGGCGATGATTCCCAGGCTAAGGGCTCACCGAAACACCCATGCAGCTGTAGCCACCTGCAGAGTAGTGTGTACACTTGTCCCTGTTGACCCATCTTGCGGGCGGCTGTGGGGGAGGCTTGGGAGGCTTGGTGTGGGTGTGGGTGTGGTGTGGCCAGCGTTAACATAAAGTTTGGCTTTCCTCTACGAACACTAGGCCGCGTTATTGTGGTTTTAACATCCCTTCTCATTGTTTTTTCATCCACACAACATTGGGGTCTATAGTCAAGCGTAACTAGCGAGAGCCCTTCTCACGACTAAGCTTTCCGGGCTAAGATAGATTTTTTTTTTATTTGTCAAGTCGAGAGTCTTTTAATTAATTGATTTCCAGTATTTAGACTGTCTGTTTATTGTTACAAATCCCGCACATGGCAGAAAATGTCAGAGTCAAGTAAAACCTAATCTTTGGGGAGCAAACCCTGAGGTCCAACGGCCTAGCTCGTTCTTCGTAGTGCTGCATAACTCAAGGATTACCTCCCAAGTGTTTCTTGCAACAGCCCGGCCGGACACCTGGTAAAACTCGTGAAGAAAAACAATTTTATCCCACGTGCCTTCAGGGAGGATCGAACTCCCGGCCTCTGGTTTACTAGACCAGCGCTCTAGCCACTGAGCTATGAAGGCTTGCAATTTCTCCTTTAATAAACATTATAAAAATTTAATTTGTACAAACTTTACTTTTTCGTGTATAAATCGTTGTTCTTTCTTGAACATATAACCCTGGCGTATAAATAGCATAACTAACAAGAAAAGAAGTTGTCCGCAGCTCGCAGCGGCCAGGTGGTAGCGGCGGCGTGCGAAGGCCACACGGCGGCCCGCGGCTGGCACATGAACGGCTCGCCGTAGAACACCGCGAACAAGACATAAGAACATAAGAATATAAGGAGTCTGCAAGAGGCCGGTAGTCCTATGCAAGGCAGCTTCAGTGAACCTAACCCCACCTAACATCACTATCCATGAATTATTATTATTACTATTTATTTTATTTTTTTTGTCTATCATACGATAAATTGGCACTCTCCACATGACTGGCAAGCATGTTATTTTTATATAATTCCACTTATCCACCACTCTGTTGGTAAACCACTTCTTGCCAATGTCCTTAATTGTTGAATCTGAATTTATCCAGTTTAATTGAACCCATTATACTACGTGTATACCCGGTTCGATTTCTCTTGTTACCATCAGAACTTTATTAATATCCCCCCTTTATCCATTAATAACCCTCGAAAAAAGTCTCCTCGCTCTCTTCGCCTTTGAAGAGGAAAGTTAATTTTCTTAATTCGTCTTAATTTATTTCCTTATAAGTTTTCTTAACTCGTGAATAACCTTTGTACGCGTCACCCTTCTCTGTACCGATCGATTAAAACATTGATATACATTCTACAGTAAGGTGTCCAGAACTAAACCGCATAATCGAGATATGTTTGCCTGGGGACCGAAATCCCCCCAAAAATATGGCCTTCCACCTCATATCAACTACTTCCAAAGGACAAAATAGAGATGAATCGGGTTCGAATGAGTGTTTTTAGGTTCACGGTACAGTAAAAGGGTCAAACTACCACCAACGCCTTAAAACTATACCTGGAAATGCCCTATAAACGCCTAGGAAAGCCTTGTTAAATATGTATTCTCTGATGCTTCCACCGCTCACGTCAACTGCTTCCAAAGGCCCCCAAATGAATCGGGTTCGAATGAGTGTTTTTTTATGTGCACGGTGCCGAAGAAGGACCAGACTACCACCAGAGCCATAAAACTAACCCTGGAAATGGTCAAAACGCCTAGGAAAGCCATGTCATTCATGTGAAATATTTAAGAATATGACGTATATACCCTGAGAGTGATAGGCTATAAACAATTAACGAGAACCATATCATTGCGCCACTGGTAGTTTTATTCTATCTCGGATGATGATTAGCATTTCTGTTGTTCGTTCTGTTATAGCTTTAATAAAACCAATCTACTACTAATTTCTGCTTTCACACTCCTTCCCCTCCCCTCAGAGAAGTGGCTATTATAGTAATCGAACTGTTCAACTTTCATGCATCAGCCGGCCAGTACAAACAGATTTACGTGGATTTCACAAAACATCAATAAGAGCGTGTCTCGTGATTGACGGTGAATCGTTACCAACATCCTTCAGACAGGTAGAGCTGATGCTAGCATGCAGTAGGCTATGGGTAGGATTACCGATTACTGCTCGACGAAGTTCCTCACCACTGGTTGTTGCTTAAATTACAGGCTCACAGAGTATATGGGAAAGTTTTGAACTGAGCATTAGAAAGCAGAGTTCAAATCAGTGGAAAAAAAATGACTGCATGGGGTTGTTAATGATCGAGTGGGGTCCTATACTGGGGTCGGTATTAGGTTCACATCGATTTATCATATGTATCAATGATTTTGACACAGGAATTAGTAATGATGTCAGAAAGTTTGCTAATGACACAAAGATCGATCGGCACTAGACAGATTAATTTTGTATGATTAGGCGGGGAGTGGCATATAGAGAGGAACTCAATGTCGGGAAATTCAAGTATGGGCAGCTAAATGACCCTTCACATAATCATTGCTTAATTAAATGACATTCCCCCTAAGCAGGTCTATGTGTGAGAAGGATTCAGGGGTCTTAATATTAGGGCACAATGCATCCGCAGGCTAGAAATCATGATAATAGAAGCGCTGAATTGTACTCATCCTCAAACTATTAGCATCAGCAAGACCTATATAGTTGACGTAAGGGATGGAAGCATACCGACCTCATTCCTTCCTCTGTCTCCTCAAATGCTAGTCACTACGAGGAAGCATTAATAAAAACCAGTAAATGACAAACAGTTTGGCCCTTCTTCTGTACCGTGAACCTAAAAAAAACACTCCTCAGAACCCGATTCATCTCTTTTTGGGCCTTTTAAAGTGGTTGACGTGAGGGATAGAAGCAATTGGTCCTTCTTCTGTACCGTGAACCTAAAAAAAATAAAAAATAATAAAATAGAACCCAAATCATCTCTTTTTTGGCCTTTTAAAGTGGTTGACCTCGGAGGAATCATTAAAATAAACAGTAAATGACAAACAGTTTGGCCCTTCTTCTGTACCGTGAACCTAAAAAAAACACTCATCAGAACCCGATTTATCTCTTTTTTGGCCTTTGAAAGTATAGTTGACCCTCATTCCTTCCTCTGTCTCCTCAAATGCTAGTTTGGCCTTTGAAAGTGGTTGAAGTGAGGGATGGAAGCGTATGTAGCCGACCTCATTTCTTTCTGTGTCTCCTCAAATGCTAATCACTACGAGGAATCATTAAAATAAGCCAATAAAAGACAAGCATATCACTTTACCTTGTTGCCTTGCTGGTGTTTTCCCTTGCCAGTTCGAGAGCTTCCTTGACGCAACTTTCCCCGTCCGTGACTCGTGCGTGACTGGCAACGTTTGGAAAGTTATTGCATTCGAAAGTAGATTAAAATGATATGAGCCGTAAAAACTGGATTAAAAGTTGCATTTATGAGTGATAATAATAATAAAACACAAGCAAAAATGTTAAAACTCAAAATCGTCTGTACTGAACGTTTAACTGTTAGATACTCATTGAAAGCCATATTTTCCTGTTGTATTTTTTTTTTCTATTACTAGGCGGTTTTTTCAATCACCACAGGCTCATTTGGGGACAATGTGATGGAGATGAGCACTGAGGCCAAGCGTAGTAGCCATAGCGTATGCCCCCAGCTTTACCTTCATTCTACTTTATTCTTTTTGTCGAGGCCCAAGAACTGTAAGACATTATGCTTTACCTCCTCCTCAGTATTGTCTAACACCTCTTTAGTCTCCCCTCACCCTCCTCTCCTTATCCTTCTCTCATTCTATCCTCAATCACATTTTTCATCCCCATGCTTCAAATACATTTCTTATTCAATTATTCTGTTTTATCCTTGTTGTCAGTCTCTTTTAGTGTATCCTCAACCTCCACCCTCTCCTTATTCTTCCCATCATCACATTTTCTAACCACCATGCAACACTTTTTTATGCAACATTTCTGCTTTACTTTACTGTCAGTCTTCTATAGTCTTTACCCTCACTAACCTCCCTATCCTCTCCTTAATAGCATCATCACATATATTTACTACTCAACTAACGCACTTTTTATTTCAACAAGTCTTTTTACTTTGTTGTCCGTATTCTTTAGTCTCCCCTCACCCTTCTTTATCCTTCATCACATTTTCTTACCACCCTTCAACAAACAAACTTTTTATGCAACATTCAATATACCGTTTCAAATTAGTTTCCTTTGCAAGAATTGAGAAACTCCAAAGATTGTCACTAATTCTAACATCATCATCGTCTTGTTACATATCAGGTTTTCCGATAGTCTCTTGTGAGGTTGGACAGTCGATGATACACTTCCAACTATAACTGTGTCTCGGCTTCTCCAATGTCCGATGCCGTCAAATCCCATTCAACACACTGCCTCCATTTCTTTTTTGATGTGTTTGGTGGGTGGCAGGTTAGCTCTTCCACCCCAGCAACTCATGGAAATAAAATGTTTCAAACTCCTTAACCCATCCACTGCGATTGGCATGAATTTGGCTTTCACTGGTAGCCTGGTAACATATACTCCCAGGTCTTTCTCTGCCTCTGTGGTGGGTAGTGGAGTGTTTCCCATGTGGTATTGGTATGCTGGATATCCCCTCTCAAGGTGCATGACTTTACATATTTCTTCATTGAATTGCAGCAGCCACTTTTTGTTCCATTCCTGTACCTTGGTGATGTCTTCTTGTAGGAAATCAGCAGTCATGGGGTTAACCTGGTAGCAGCGACGGGCCAAATTTGTGGCTTTACCGTGTAGCAGCGATGGGCCAAATTTGTGCCATGATATAAACCCCAAAAACAGATGATACATAAACTGATCACAAATGCTTTGATATATATTATGAAATGGTTTGTGAGTGATGATTTTTTTTCTCATTTTTCTCGCTTAGAGGGACCATTAAGAAACGTGATCCCCGCAGCTACTGGGTTAAACATAATTGGTACTAATAAAAGGAGGGCAAGTATCTAAGTCTACTTTATTAGAATCTTACACTTAGCATGTCCTTATCTGGTACAAAAAGAGGGATGGGTGTAGTAGTCCTCCGTCCAGTGGCACAGAGGTTACACTTATACATCTGTGGCTGAAAGATAAGTCCTAGCACTATCAACACTACACCTCACAGCATAACACACATCTGTACACTGGCTTCACAGGGTTACAAGCTCCCTTCTTGCAATAACCAGCTTCAATTAGACTCTTTTTATAGTGAAGAAAATTAACACTTTTTTCACTAATAATTTGACTCTGTGAAGTGAAGAACATGAACACTTCTCTCACTAGCAATGTCTAATCAGTTTCATGTCTTGGATTCTTCTTTTTTGTGAAGTGAAGAACATTTGACACTTCTCACTAATGACGTCCGATTCTTGTGTCTCTCAGAATTTCATATAAGTTATTGCTGGAAAGTATATTTTGTCTCATCACCCTTCCATGTAAAAATTTAATAAAAAGTCACTGGGATGCCATGAACGAATGCTGTACAAACTTGCGACATTTGTGTAGCCATGGCATACTGACCACACAACCCCCTTCCCTATCAAAATTTGTGTACCCTAGTCTGAAGGTGACGTCCTAGCCCTTACTGGGAGCTGCAGCTAAATGTAGGTGAGAATTCGGTCGAGTTCTGGGGGCAAAATAAAAAATATATACGTTCTACTTAACGGTTAGTTCCTGTGTCGGAGATGCAAAAGCTCTTGAAAACCATGAATAAATGCAATGAAATCACAGAAACTGATGGCAACGATAAACAAACCAATAATGTTACGTGGAATATATTACTTTTCTTAATGAAGTAAACACCATCTAAAGAAATCAATGACCGGGTTGAATGCATAACCAACGCATGTCGCCTTGATGAAGCAACGGCTGACGCATGGCGATGATGACAAAGATAACGGCACAACAGTTTCTAATTACAGGTATTATTATCATTATCATTATTACCTGGTGGCGATGCATAGTAGGCAGGCAAGGACCTAAATACAAAGCAATTATAAGAACTTACCCTTAAAAATAATCACAATTCAACACCTCAGGGTAATAATTAGAGTAGCGATATTTTCTGTGGCCACAACGAATAAAAATAGAAAAGGAAAAGGAGAAAACAAAGTGAAATATACCAGTTCAGGTTTTGGCGGTTGGAAAAACAGGTCAGCAAGAGATACAAATACATCAGTGAGAGAAAAAAAGATAATGAAGCGCTGAACAGGTAATACACACAAGCCATTACATGCATTACCCCTCCAAAGAGTACCCAGCTGAGAGGGTGGAGGGAGGGAAGGGAGGGGAATGCTTAGGGGATGAGAGGGGGATGGTTAGGGCTGTAAGCATTTATATTACAAGTCAAGCTGGTGGTATTTTTTTGCTTTGGAGGATTAAGTTTGTGTAAAAATAGTCTCTAAATCTGATAGTACAAAATGAAGGTGTGAGTCTCAGGTGGGCGGGCGGGCGGGCGGGTGGGTTAGGGTAATATACTAACAATGTATGTCTGCTATAAAAAAGAAGCGAGTTGTCGTGTTTTTTATACAAATATTGCGAGATACACATGAGGGACTTTCTCTACGACTAAAAACGTCCGAGGAGGAAGTACAACAACGACGACAGCTGGCCAGACAATTATGGCTCGGCAGGAGAGCGTGCCTTCCACTTCCATCCAACATTTGATTGAGAGAATAACTCGCACTCTTTCATTCCCATCCAGTAAAGGTTGAGGGGTAAGGTTAGGGGACAGGTGAGAGCAAACAGGTGATGGGAAGCCACACATCCTTTCACACAACACAGCCCAGGGTTTCAAATGAATGAATCAATGACTTGCTAGATTGTGACACATACATATACTTGTCTGTCTGTCTATGTATTTCTCACTTGGTTATTAAAGTACCTATTTGGATCCTAACCCCAATGCCAGGCGAAGATAATGCACGTGGGGGTCGGGTGAACCAAAAATGCCTAACCAGGGGGAAAATGCTTAAAAGGAAAACCTATGAGAGCATCACAAGGCTTGGAGAGATGCATAAAATTTGTGCTGCACTCATAAAAATTAGGACAACATGTACTGATGCTGCTAATTAGCCTGTATGTTCTGCAATAGATGGAAGTATTGGTAAAATACTTTCAACTGTCCTTGTGAGTACAGTTTTTTTTTTTTTTAATTTTAAAGGGGGTGGGGAAATATTTCATATGTAAAATTATAAAAATGTATGAACAATTTGTACTGTACTTATTGGTGGTACGCTGCCACATCACGATATTATCTGAAAGAAATGAAGACACAATAATTAATAGTTTGAAAAGAATGTTAAATATGAAGAAAACTCACTCACATTAATTTGTAGATATACGGGGAAAAGAAATCTTAATGAATCAGTACAGTTAACCCTCACTTAAAGGGACCAACAGGGGGAAGGTGTGTATGTCATTGTTGAAACCTTGTTGGATCAAATGGTTAACCCGGTAGCAGCAACGGGCCAAATTTGTGGCTTTACCGTGTAGCAGCGACGGGCCAAATTTGTGGCTTTACCGTGTAGCAGCGACGGGCCAAATTTGTGGCTTTACCGTGTAGCAGCGACAGGCCAAATTTGTGCCATGGTATAAACCCCCCAAAAAGATGATACATAATCTGATCACAAATGCTTTGATATATATTATGAAATGGTTTGTGTGAGGGGTGATTTTTCTCATTTTTCTCGCTTAGAGGGACCATTAACCCGTGGGCTTCGGCTATGGGAAAGCCGAGAAGTGGGCGAGAAACGGCAAAATTACACTGAATTTTGAGACTAAGAAAAGAGCATGGAACGTACATCACAGTACACTTCTCATAACCATAAAGCCGTTAAAAATATTTACTTTTACTCAAACTCCATTCTTTTTGGGTGGTGTTTGTTACAAAATAAACAGTCTTGTGACGCGTGGCATCTAGCCGAGAGTAGTTTGTTGTCTACTTTAAAGAATTTGACAAGTGATTACTGTGTGGATAGCTAATTCAGTCTGCCATGACCTTACAGCACCACCTATGACAAAAAAGCCCATCTCAAGATCACTCACCCACCACCATGACCCAAGGCATGTATATTGGGTTGCTCTATGCCATCACCGCCTACAATTAGCTCGAATTATGGGTTTTATGGCGAGCCCTTTTTAGGGTCCACCGTACCACAGCCACGACTCGTGAAAGCCCAGAAAAGGGTCTGCCGACGTTCTCGGGTTAAGAAACATGATCCCCGCTGCTACCAGGTTAAAGCAACATTATGAATAAAAATATATTTCACCACATTTCAAAAATACTGGAAAAAAAAAAAAAAAAAAAAAAAAAAAATCCTATGTACTACACTAACATAATCATCATCAACATTAACAACTGAAAAACTAGATAAAATAAATAAAAATAAAAATAAACCTACACCAATAATTAAATTCATATGATCATCAAACCTAGCAACTGAAAGGAGAGAATAAATACACAAATAAATCATGCTGCTCCTAAACACACTAACATCAGCCTCATCATCATCATTTTTCCCCCTTTGAGCTGCCTCCTTTGCTGGAAAAAAAATAAATAAATAAATAAATAAATAAATAAGACGGATGGGCGCTGAATGGAGAGAATAAATACATAAATAAGTAATGCTGCCCCTAAACACCCTAACATCACCCTCATCATCATCATTTTCTTTCCCCCTTGAGCTGCCTCCTTTGAAAAAAATAAATAAATAAATAAATAAATAAATAAATAAATAAATAAATAAATAAATAAAAAATAAATAAATAAAAACTCACCGATTTGACGGTTTCCTTTATGAAGACCTTCTTGTGGGTGAGGTCGAAGTCTGGATAGCTGTCGTACACTTGGCGGCACACACTCTTCATGGTCACCTCCTCCAGGTTGGCGCCCTCCAGGATCTTCTTCACCATCACCTTCAGCTCCGCGTCCTGCCAGGGAAGAGACAAAGTTAGTGGTGTTTATCTTTTTTATTTAGTTATATTTTTTTTTGTATTTCTCTGGGGTGTGTGTGTGTGTGTGTGTGTGTGTGTGTGTGGAGAAGGCAATGGAGTAGTATTTTTCTTTAGAATTCTTTTTTGGGGAACGGAATGAAGTAGTATATTTTTCATTCCTTATTTTTCTCATTTGACCTGGCGTAAAAATAAAAAATAAATAAATAAATAAATAAATAAAAAAATAAATAAATAAAAAAAAAATGCCGCTACTTAAAGGTTGCATTGGAAGGCCATCTACAGCATGCAAAGGTAACAAGAAACAAATAATAATAAGCGACAAACAAACAAACTTACCGAGGGCGGCTGCTTCACTTTCTTGGCCAGTGGTTCATCGTCTGAGTCCGAGTCGTCGCCATCCGCCGCCGGTTTCGCTCTCTTGGCCGCCGGCGTTCTCTTAGCCGCCGGGGTCCTCTTGGCAGGTGTCTTCTTCCCGGCGGCTGGTTTCCTCCCCGGCGTCTTCTTGGGCTTCTCCTCCTCCTCCTCCTCATCCTTCTCTTCATCGTCCTCTTCCTCGGAGCCGGAGTGGTCGCTGTCACTCCTGGAGCTTGCTGAGTCGTCCTGTGAGGTGTTGTTCTGTTTCTTCTCCTGGCTCTTCTTCCTCGGCCTCCCTCTTCCTTTACCAGCCTTCTGTAGGGTGGGGGAAAAGAAGGAGGAATTACTTATCTTTTTTTAGTAACAAGGAAAGGAGACAGTTCAAGAATAATGACAAATATAAGTGGAGGAAACAATAAAAGCTTGCTGGCCGTACTCCTGCAGTTATTGTGTGGTAAAAGAATGAAGGCGGGAAGGCAAGGAGAGGAAAAGTTAAAAGGAAGCAAGAAATGAAGGGAGAAAGGAGGGACAGGAAGGAAAATAAATGAGAAAAAGCAACCAAAGGAAAAAGGGAAGTAGAAATGAAGGGAGAAAGGAGGGACAGGAAGGAAAATAAATGAGAAAAAGCAACCAAAGGAAAAAGGGAAGTAGAAATGAAGGGAGAAAGGAGGGACAGGAAGGAAAATAAATGAGAAAAAGCAACCAAAGGAAAAAGGGAAGTAGAAATGAGGGGAGAAAGGAGAGACAGGAAGGAAAGGAAATGAGAAAAAGCAACCAAAGGAAAAAGGAAAGTAGAAATGAATGAATGAATGGAGAAATGAAGGAAGAAAGGAGGGACATGAAGGAAAGTAAATGTTAAGAAAAGCAAGCAAAGGAAAAAGGAAGATGGAAATGAATGAATGGAGAAATAAAGGATAAAAGGAGGGACATGAATTAAAGTATATGTTGAGGAAAAGCAAGGAAAGGAAAAAAGGAAGGTTGAAATACAGATTACACTATTTACAACTTGCATTATTTATTCCATTTTATTATTACATACACACATACGCATACACACCTTGGCGGAGGCAGGTGGCTTCCTCCCCATGTCCTCTGGTTGCATCATGAAGTTCATAAGTCGCTCCACCAGCTCCGCTTTGTTCCCTTGCCGCTCCAGGCCCAGGATCATCAGCATCCTCTTCAGCTCCGACATGAGTATTCTGCGGGAAGGGACGGAGGGATGGGATGACAGGAGAGTAATGACTGAGAGGAAATGGAAAGGATAGGCATAGGGACAGGCTGACAGGAGAGCAATGATCGAGAGGAAATGGAAAGGATAGGCATAGGGACAGGCTGACAGGAGAGTAATGACTGAGAGGGAATGGAAAGGGACGTAGGGACTGGACAGCAAGAGAGTAATGACAGAGGGAACAGAAAGGAAGGACGTAGGAACTGGATAGGAAGAGTAATGACAGAGGGAACAGAAAGGAAGGACGTAGGAACTGGGTAGCAGGAGAGCAATGACTGAGAGGAAATGGAAAGGAAGGACGTAGGGACAGGCTGGCAGGAGAGTAATGACCGAGAGGGAATAGAAAGGATGGATGTATTAACTGAGTAGCAGGAGAGCAATGATTGAGAGGGAATAGAAGGGAAGGATGTAGGAACTGGGTAGCAGGACAGCAATGACTGAGAGGGAATGGAAAGGATGGGAGTAGGGACTGGCTGGCAGGAGGGTAATGACAAACAGGGAATAGAAAGGAGGGATTGTATTGGACTGCCAGTACCTCTCACTTAAATCCCTTTCTCTGCCTTTCCTTCTCTTACACAAACATTGACATTAAGCATTAACCTCTCTAAACCGCAAAAGTTTTCTCGGGAGACCCCCCATAAAACAAGTCATTGAAAAATGTACTTTGAAACTGAGAAAAAGTTAAAAAAAAGATGTTTTACAGAAAATTTTCCGTGAAATCTGTTTCTTTCAAGGTTGTCGCATTTGGCTGGAACACTTTTCTTAAGCTTCATTTTCTTGTCTCTTCCCACAAATAAATAAATCTAGCTTCCCTGTCTCTTCCCATCAACAAGTACATATATCCAGCTTCCCTTCCCTGAGCCTCACCTTTCAACCGTCATCACTTTGCTCTGGTACTTCTTGTCGTCTTTCGTGTAGGAGAAGCCGTTGAATTTCCGGAGGTTCTTCTTTATTTCGTTGCCGCTGCCAGGCCTGTTGTACGCCACTCGGTGCAACACTTTTAGCTCGTCAAGTTGCATTTTCTGCGGTGTAAAATGAAGCAAAGTAAACAACCGTGCCCATTTATGATCAAACATTACCAAGAGAAGAGCCTGCATTGTGTTAATACTGCCGGTCCATTTTTTACCTTAACCCTACAGTAGCATTATATAGCCATAACCATAAACATCATCATCATCTATTTAAGCTACAATTTCTGAGGCGTAAAATGAAGCGGAGTAAACCAGCATATCCACTTATGATAAAATATTGTCAAGAGAAGCTGTGTTGTGTTGATAAAAATGATAACTACAGGTCCATTTCTGACTATGAGCTGATTCCACAGTCCAACAGTGTTTTTGTTACCACCCAAAGCAAACTGTGCAATTCCATACAATCCATAATGGTTAGGTTTTCAACGCAGCATCAGATTATTAAAAAAAAAAAATCTGTTTCCTTAAATTTCTTACCTACTATATGAACACAAGACACTATGTAAGAAATATTAATAGTGCTTTGAGTTTGGTTTAGGGACGTACAAGCGTGCTGTCTTAAACTGTGAAACTATCCCCAAGTTTATCCTAGAGGAGTGTTCTCTAATCACCAATAAACTTATTTTCTTCTCGTTTCACATCCTTATTTTCCCTTATGGGGTTGGACAGGCTGAGTCTCTCCCACTCTTGACAATTGTATACTCTCCTCCTTGATATTCATCCTTCTCATGTCTTCCCCCACACACATGAATGCATAAGTTAACAAGAATGTTTACTTTCCTTTAGGTTCCTTTCACACGGGGACACTTCGCAGCGCTTCTCAGCAGCACTACTCACATGCGACTCAATTTTAGCAGCACTGCTTATCTTTCTAGAAAGTGATTAGTCTTTTACAGAACATGAACGTGAGAGCCAAATCTGTGCTAATGGCATTAGACGGGTTAAGAAAATACACAAAACAAAACTTAACTAACCGTGATCATGGCTTCAATGAAGGGAATGTCCCCGAGCGGTGTACCGGAGCCTGTTATGGTGAGTTCCTCCTTCTTGGCCTCCTGCACAAAGCGTTCAACTTTTTTCCGGTCCCGCTTGCCACTCATCTCCAGCGGCTGGTCGTAGAGCGGGACGTCGGCTAAGTAGGGAGAGGCGGCGGTGAGTTGGGGGTGCAGAGAGTGTTGACCTCGCTAATGTCTTTTACTAGCATTTCAACATTCCATCATTATTATTATTATGAGATGAAACAGGCAGATATGAAAGAATGTGGATACTATCAGCCACCTGTTCAGTGTTCAGCTGCCCCCTAACACCTGAGATGCCAAAATAGAAAAAAAAGAAAGTGGTAGCGACGAAAGAGGACAAAGAGGACGAGGGAATATAGAGGATAATAGATTTCACTGGGCAGTGGAATAAAGTAATATCATCTATTTAGCTATCATTTTTTTCACACTACATTGAAATAACGTATGAGATGAATTATAGTCAAGATGGCCCCGACCAGGATGAACACCCCTATACTTACGTTCTTTTTTGGGTGTTGCTGGGGTTTCCTTTGCTGGGGCCTCCTCCTTCTTTTGCTTCTTCTTCTCCTCCTTCGGTGCCTTCTTCTCCTTCTTCTCCTCCACCACCTCCTTCTTTGCCTCCTCTACCTCCATTTCCTCTTCCTCCTTCACCTCATTCTCCTCCTTTTCATCTTCCTCCTTTTCCTTTTCAGCTTCTGTTTCTTTACTGTTCTCCTGCTCCTCCTCCTCTTCTTCTTCCTCTTTAGTTTCCTTTTCGTTCTCTTCGTGTTTCTCTTCCTTCTCTATTGGCTTCTCCTCCTCTACCTTCACAGAGTCTTCGGCTGCCATCTAGAAAATCAAAGGAGGTATTTCAGGCTGGTTCTATTTTCCTTTTTATTCACCTGTGCTAGAAGTAAGACATATTTGACACTTGTGATGCCAGGTTGTGTTAAGCTGGGTTATTTAATAGTTGAGTGAGTGGTTTGGTCTCGCTAGGTGTGGTTATTCGGTAGTTTTGTGAGTCAGTCAAGTTACACAAGGACACACAAGCAAGCCGACCAAGTTAACCAATTTCTACTGTCAGGTAAGGAAGTTAGCAGGTTATTCAATCAAAAGTGTTGGGTTATTTGGTCAGGTTGAGCAAAATCCATCAATAGGAAAAAAAAGACAGTTGATATAAAATGTCATCAAAATTTTTAGTCCCCCAAAGAAGGCAAATATAATTCTGAGCCCTCATCAACCATATACTTCTCTTGAGGAGACTTATTAATGAACTCTGTAAATCTATATGCAAACATAATATAATTTCAGTTGATGTTAGAAGTGAGGCAAGAAAACACTCCTGGAACAGCAGCAGCACCTCAGCCTTGTGGTGGAGCAAAGGTACTGCAGACACTTACACAGCGGAGCAGTATTTGTGTAAATGACACGACATCCAGGCTTTGTATGATGCAATTTTGATTTTGCATGGTGTGAGCAAGTCAAACAATTCTAACTGATCATCCACTCTCCAACTCCTGCCCTCTCACAGGAACTCCCCCAACTAGTTTTTAACAATACTTTGAATAGACTTTTTTTCCAAAATTCTTTTCCCGTCCCCAAATGTCAAATATGTTATGCTTCAGCTTTGCTATGGAGACACACCACTAAAAAGTTATCAACTTGCAAGATCTGACAATGCACTTGTAACCTGTCCACCTCAGTGAAGTTGAAGCTGTTAGTGGCTGAACTGCTAAATCTGGACCAAATGTGAGACTAACAAAACAGTCTGGAATGTACATTAGCATGCTCTTCCTATGACCATAAAGCCACTAGCATCTGTGTGTTTCACTCAAATGTCATTGTTAACCCCTTAGAACCGCAAAAGTTTTCTCGGGTGATCCCCCATAATGCAAAAGTTATCAAAAAATACACAAACATAAAAGATGTTTTATAGAAATTTTTCTGGCGCACCCTGCTGTGAAATGTTTCTTTTTAGGTTGTCGCATTTGACTGGAATTCCATGATTCCCGAAAAATTCCAACTTTATACTGGTGTGACGTACAGAAAAAAATATTGAAGAAAAGTTGCTCATTTTATCACAATGGAGTCTGAAAAATATAGTTTATAATCTTTGACCAGGAAATTTACTGCCTATTGAGAGACAAAGTTGTGGTGAAAGTCAATAAATAATTTTGGTAAATTTTTGTATTTTTTTCATTCTGGAATGAATCTCATTGAATAAAAGTTGTAAAAAATCATCCATATAACTCAACTGTGAAATCAGATTATGATTTGGACTGATCGTTTGGCTGGAATTCCATGATTCCCAAAAATTCCAACTTTTTACTGGTGCGACGTACTGGAAAATTTATTGATGAAAAGTTGCTCATTTTGTCGTGATGGAGTATGAAAAATATAGTTTATAATCTTTGACCTGGAAATTTACTGCCTACAGAGAGCCAAAGTTGCAGTGAAACTCAAAAAAATATTTTCTGTAGTTTTTCATTCTGGAATAAATCTCATTGAATAAAAGTTGTAGAAAATCATCCATATAACTCAACTGTGAAATCAGATTATGATTTGGACTGACCGTTTGGCTGGAATTCCATGATTCCCCCAAAATTCCAACTTTTTACTGGTGTGACATGCAGAAAAATTTATTGAAGAAAAGTTGCTCACTTTATCACGATGGAGTCTGTAAAATACAGTTTATAATCTTTGACCTGGAAATTTACTGCCTACAGAGCCAAAGTTGCAGTGAAACTAAAAATAATTTTTGCATATTTTGTACTGTTTTCATTCTGGAATGAATCTCATTGAATAAAAGTTGTAGAAAATCATCCATATAACTCAACTGTGAAATCAGATTATGATTTGGACTGACCGTTTGGCTGGAATTCCATGATTCCCCAAAAATTCCAACTTCTGCTTCCCACTCTTGTGAACAAGATATTAGTTCATCTAGATTCTAGAACTTCAGGTAAATCAGTGGAGGTGTCAAGACTAGACTCAGAACATACACAACGAGCAGAAACTAAAGGAAGACCGTTAAAACAGATCGGCTGAGGGAACATAATTGCTCTGCAAAAGCCATGATGCGTAGGCAGGAACTGTAGACTATTTTTAGCACAGAGTCGTCTAAGGGGCAAAAGAGGTGCCAGTTAGTCACTTAGCATTGACATAAACATAATTATGCACGCCGTTCAATTTCCAGAGAACTTCTCGCTCTCCGCCGCTAATGTCATGCACGTCGCCCACGTCAGAAAAAATTATATGACGCCAGCGGCATAGGCATCGTTAAGGGGTTAATGGTAGTTTTGGCTACAAAATAAACCTACTTGCAATGGCTGGCATCCAGCCCTGACGCTCCACATGAATAGGAAAGAACAAAATGGTCAAATCTATCATACACTACATTATTAGCCATCTTTGCCGTCATACACTGGGGAGGAGACAGCAAGAGGATAAACTACACTTATCAGATTTTAGATCTGGTTCAGTAGTGAATTGCCACACACCACCACGGCCTCAAATATACTCAAATTTCGGGTCACGCAGGTAGGACAGTACTGCCCCAACTGACCCAGTAACACTGAACATGTTTGGACATAAATGGACATACCAGAGCGCATGGGTCAAAAGATGCTGGAGGTGATGCACTCACCAATAAGCTCCGCAGGTTTCCTAATGATCTAACTTGGTCCTGCTGCATCTGGTTGTTGTATGAAGGCGGACTGTGTTGTTGCCACCTCGCCCGCCATATAGACAATATTACGTCTCAAACCATATCATTATCGGGTAGGCGGTGGCTGAGTGGTAGCATGCGGGCCCAGCATTCATCACACCATGGACAACGTCAATTCGAATCCCCACGCTACCACCTGGGATTTTTCAGTCACCGCCGAGTGGCCTAAGACTACCCACATGGTGTCCGGAAGACCACCCATCAACCCGGACTCTAGAAGAAACCGTCCAAGTGAATCAAAAATGAGTTCCATGGGGCAGCATGAGCCAAGCATAACTGGCACCACTATAAAAACTGCCTACGCCATGACAGGCTTGGGCCGACCACCAAGCCCCTAAAGAAAGCCTACCAGTGCTATAGGCAGAAATGTAACAAATAAATAAAATAAAAAAAAAATAATAAATAAAAATAAATAAACAATTTCCAAAATGGAGCTAAACCTAACCTAACCTCTGAATAGGGATGCTTTGCCCTCCCTGGTCTTAATATAACACACCTAATATAATTTCCTAACAGGAGAAGATTCGCCCCCCCTTGGCGCCCAAAATCTTGAACCTAAAGCCAGGACATAAGTACTTGGGTGACCTGGAGCCCCACACTGAGCCATGGGGATGTGAGAGCCTTAAGTAATGGCTGCCAGGCAAACCTTTCAGTTACTCTATAGAACATCCACTCCACTGAATAGGAACAACAACACGAGGTGACAGCCCCGCACACTGCCCCCCTCGCAGCCCCGCAGGCAGACCCCAGAGTACCCCGTCAGCAATAGCCCCGCGCTAGCACCCCGCGGCCCCGGCGAGGCAAGACCAGCCCTGCCCACTGCCCCCACGCCCCGAGGGTCTGCCAGGAGCCACCCCACACACTGTCCCTGCAGCAGCCCCGAGGTAGCCCCAAGGAAGCCCAGCAGCCCCAGGGAGCCCCGGCGAGGCCAACGTATACTCGGCCGCCCTTCCTGGCCCCGCCGTGCCCAGCCCCCAGGACGCCCCGTGCCCCGGGCCCCGCCTCACCTTGTTGTGCTCCACCTTGGCCTCGTTGTCTGACATCCTCCGGCCCGGGAAAGCCTCGCTGGCGTGTAAATAATCGACGAGGGGGAGAAATGGCGGGTAAACGACGCTTGTCAAAAATAACCAATCACAGAGCTTGGCGCGGACAAGTGAGGGCTGGCCAGGCGTGCCGCTGCCCCACACCACCACTAACGACAATTCAAAGCCTTATTTACACTATTTTGAGATATGTATTTCCTCTTATGTATTTATTATCGCATTCTTTGCTGTCTGGTTAGGTGTCAAGCTTCCTGAGAGGGGGACAGGAGAGGGTTGGCTCTGCGTACTGCCTTCTATCACCATTAGCTCTACTTTGAACCCTTATTTATACTGTTTGGGGACTTGTGTTTGCTTTGATGTGTTTATTATTCTGTTTTCTGGTGTTTGGTTAGGTGTTATGTTTTTTTGGGGGGTTGGTCTGCTTTCCTCCATCACGAATTCCTTGAACGTTCCTAAATCTCAAGACCCATGTCCCTATTTGACGGCTTTATTTTCAGGGTTTTGTGTGTTTTAAATTGTTCTCTGTATTTGGAATTATATTATGCTGTGGTGATTCAGCGTGTCTATGAGTTTTATGGCTCTTTATCCCGTCTGCTGTCCTAAATGCCCAAGTATAGGGTGTTATTCATTGTTATTTCCAGGGTTTTAGGTGTTTTATTTAGTTTGATGCAGTTTTTGTTATATTATCTGTCATTATTCGTGGTGGCATAATGTGTTTCGTCTTCTTGTTACTTTCGTTACAACCTCCTCGAAGGTTCCGCGCCAGTACAAGAATCTCGATAGTGTGAACTCATTACGTTTTCACATTTATTCTAAGCTAATGACATTTATTACCCCGTCAGATATTGATTACGAGTAGTTTTCAGGGTATTGTAGGAGGTTTGGGAGTGGTAAATGGTTGGGTATGGCCACTAAGGGATGCAGTAAAGGGGTTCTTGAGCCTTGCAAGCAGATAAACCCCGCGGGCCTCGGGCGAGACATATTTCACGGCGTAAAATATTTCTTCTTCTTCTTCTTCTTTTCCTCCTCTTCCACCTCCTCCTCCTCCTCCTCCTCCTCCTCTTTCTTCTTGTTCTTGTTCTTATTCTTTTTCATGTTCTTGTTCTTCACGTTTTTTATTCTTCCTCGATCTCCTCCTCCTCTTCTCCTGCTCCTCGATCCATGTTCTTCATCTTCCTCTTCCTCTTCGGATTACCTGATGCAAAAGAGCAATATGACAATGCAAGGACGGGCGAATATAGGACAAGACATTAAAGGAATCAACGTTATAATTATAAATAGCCATATAGAGTTACAAGCAAATCCTATGAGAGACTTCGGAACCGCTTGCAACAGGGCGCTACAAATATATTTCCCATTAGTATTGCTATAGTTTAAATTTAAGCCAGCATTTTTATCGGCACCTCAGTTCGCTGTTTGAAAAGCCTCTCGTAGAAGTTACTGGGCTTTTCATGGACTGTCTTGTGATGATATATTGATAGTTTTACATGACCTCTGCACCATGAAAGCCAGCCATGAATTAATATAAAACCCGGTTACGTTTATACTCGATCTCTTCTCTGTGGCCTTGGAAATAGTCGTAATATGGGAACCAGATACGTTTACGAATAGACCATATATAGACCTAACTAATCCCAACATACACAACTTTCATGGATGAGTGAAAGAACATATATAAAACAAAACACATAACGACATCAGTAATAGAGAAAGGGCCCACTAGTACAATATCAGAGCTAATTTTGGTGCATAACGGGTTAGCATGTATTTTTTTTGTTTTTTAGATGTTCGTTATTCAAATATTAGGTACAGTAGAGGTTATTTCCATACTAGGCAACTGGGGGTCATGGGCCTGGGAAAGTACTATAGGAGGGAGAGGAGCTAGACAACCCTGATTCTTATAATATAGCCGTTAGCCCTTTTTCCTTCCCTTCTCATCTCCCTTACTTCCTTCTCGTTTCCTTCCTATCTCCCTTTTCGTTTCCTTCCTGTCGTACTTCCTTTGCTTCATTTCTTATTTATCTCACTTATCGATCTCTCTTTCCTCTACTTATTTATCTTCCCTCCTTTTCTTTCCTTTTCCAATTTCATCTCCTTCCCTCCCTCGATCCTTCTTACTTATGTCCTTCTCTTCCTTTCTTTCGTTTCCTTCTCCCCTACCGATTATATAACTTCCCTTCTTTTTCTTCCTTTCATTCTTCCTCCTTCCCTCTTTTCTTCCTCTTCCTCCTTTTCTTTCATGATATTAGTTTTGTACTGCTTCGAATCTCTTTCTTTCTTTTCCTTTCATTCTTCTTCCTTCCCTTATTCCTTTCTTTCTCATTTTCTTTCATGATATTAATTCCTACTGCTTCACTCTTTCTTTCTTTCTTTTCCTTTCATTCTCAGTTCAATTCAATCTTTCTTTCTTTTCTTTCTTTTCCTTTCATTCTTCCTCCTTCCCCTTTTTTTCCTCTCTCCCTTTCTTTCGTGATACTAGTTTTGTACTGCTTCACTTTCTTTCTTTCTTTCTTCTCCCTTCATTCCTTCTTTCTTTTTCTCGTTGCATCAGAACATTCAACAGCACACAGCCAGCCCGTCACTTTGTCAGCCATAAGCGATCGAGCGTGCACTTTTTTTCCTGTTCGTAATGGTTTCCTCTCTGTCTTTGCTCCTCCTACATGTCGATCTTTCTACTTTTATCTGTTTCTCTTTCTTTCTCATCATAATCTTCGTCTTCATTTTCTCCTTTAATGGTGTTTTTCTTTCTTTATTCTTCCGATTGTTGTTGTTTTTGTATTTTTTGTTGTTTTCTTCGTTTTCTCCTCCTCCTCCTCCTCCTCCTCCTTCTCCTACTACTACTTCTACTACTACTACTACTACTACTGCTATTACTACAACTACTATTATTACTACTGCTACTATGCACTAAATTCTTTGTTTTCTTTTACTCTACTTAATATGAGGTTTCTAAATAATGACAAATACCATAATAACAACAATAAGGAACTATAAAAATCAGATTGGTTGATTAATAGTTTACTGTTGCAAGTAAAACAACAAAGGAGAAGCGAGAAGCAGTAGATAGATAGATAAATAGATAGCTAGTTAAATAGATAGCTAGATAAATGACTAAACATATGATCACAACAAAACTCAACAATAATCACTGAGACAAAACCAAAACCAATAGGAAATCCATATATAATTATAGCCACGTTATTTATGTTTACAAATCTCACGTTAGATCCATATTGACTGCTTAGTGGTGTTAATGTTCTTATAAGATTATCCTCCTCACTATCTACCTAGCAATTTAAAAGACCTCAACACCTCCCCCCTTCCACCCCACCCCCTCCACCCAAGTAAATACGTGAAAGGAACAGGATTTAGATACAGAAAAGGTTGTTAATAAGGAAATCCAATCCTAATTCCTCTTTTTTTTACTTTTAATCTCCGTATGTGTGTGTGTGTGTGAGAGAGAGAGAGAGAGAGAGAGAGAGAGAGAGAGAGAGAGAGAGAGAGAGTATTCAATAACTATATTTCTTCTTACACACAATAAAAAACCAATATATACAATAAACTAGCCTATTATGAAAACCAACATCTAAGTAATTGATTTAGCAAACAGTATACTTCGTTTTGATAGACACAGACTAATTAAATAAACATAAGCTATACGTATTACATTAACTAAAAAAAGGTATCTAAATGGACCAATGGATGAATGGATTTCTCTATCAAATGAAACTGTGTATGTATGTGTGTGTCAACGTTGCCGGATTGTCGTACTCTGTCTCTTATGTTTGCCGATTTCCGCCCCAATAACTGCCTCCTCGACCCCAATAACTGATTTCATATATACTGATCGTTAAAATGGTTAGTTATTGGTGATTTTTGGGAATAGTTATGAGTTAGAAACCGGTATATTCGAGGCTCTGAGTACGATAATCTGGCATCGTTGGAGTGTGTGTGTGTGTGTGTGTGTGTGTGTGATATAGCGTGACAAAATTCATGACCTTGACCCAAAACACACACAACTTCAAATAGGTTATGAAGAACACCCCGGAAATTACACGTCAGAACCACATACATAGAAGTGACATCAAACACACCCACACTTGATAAGGCTTTCTGGAGGTTGCTGTGTTCGCATTTCCTAGTATTTCCTCGGGTAGTTTTAAAAGCCTTGTGATAGTGTGATATGGCCTCTGCAACATGAACGTAAAAAAACAAGCGACTCCGACTAATCTACTTTGCGACCTTTGAAAACATTAGTGATACGCGTCTGAGGCCCTTAATTCTCAATCATTTCGGAGCTTACACATAACACCCACTTTTGATAAGGCTTTGGTAGATGTTCTGGGTATTTTTATGGGTAGTATTGTGAGCCTAGTGATAATCTGACAAGGCTTCTGCACAATGAACGTAAAAAAACAAGCGAATCAGACTAATCTACTTAGCGACCTTTGAAAGCATTTTAGTGGCACCCCAAATCGTCTGAGGCCTATAATTCTCAATCATTTCGGAGCTTACACATAACACCCACTTTTGATAAGGCTCTGGTAGATGTTCTGGGTATTTTTATGGGTAGTATTGTGAGCCTAGTGATAGTCTGACAAGGCTTCTGCACAATGAACGTAAGAAAAACAAGCGAATCTGACTAATCTACTTTGCGACATTTGAAAACATTTTAGTGATACCCCAAATTAAGCGTCTGAGTCCCTTAATTCACAATCATTTCGGAGCTTACACATTACACCCACTTTTGATAAGGCTTTGGTAGATGTTGTGAGTATGTCTATGGGTAGTATTGTGAGCCTAATGATAGTAAAAAAAACAAGCGAATCCGACTAATCTACTTAGCGACCTTTGAAAACATTTTAGTGGCCCCCAAATCGTCTGAGGCCTATAATTCTCAATCATTTCGGAGCTTACAAATAACACCCACATTTGATAAGGCTTTGGTAGATGTTCTGGGTATTTCTATGGGTAGTATTGTGAGCCTAGTGATAATCTGACAAGGCTTCTGCACAATGAACGTAAAAAAACAAGCGAATCAGACTAATCTACTTAGCGATATTTGAAAACATTTTAGTGATACCCCAAATTAAGCGTCTGAGTCCCTTAATTCTCAATCATTTCGGAGCTTACACATAACACCCACTTTTGATTAGGCTTTGGTAGATGTTGTGAGTATGTCTATGGGTAGTATTGTGAGCCTAATGATAATCTGACAAGGCTTCTGCTCAATGAACGTAAAAAAAACAAGCGAATCTGACTAATCTACTTTGCGACATTTGAAAACATTTTAGTGATACCCCAAATTAAGCGTCTGAGGCCCTTAATTCTCAATCATTTCGGAGCTTACACATAACACCCACATTTGATAAGGCTTTGGTAGATGTTGTGAGTATGTCTATGGGTAGTATTGTGAGCCTAATGATAGTTTCACAAGGCTTCTGCACAATGAACGTAAAAAAAACAAGCGAATCTGACTAATCTACTTTGCGACATTTGAAAACATTTTAGTGATACCCCAAATTAAGCGTCTGAGGCCTATAATTCTCAATCATTTCGGAGCTTACACATAACACCCACATTTGATAAGGCTTTGGTAGATGTTCTGGGTATTTCTATGGGTAGTATTGTGAGCCTAGTGATAGTCTGACAAGGCTTCTACACCTTGAACGTGAAAAAACACTTATGCGAGCCCGGTTAATCTCTTCTGCGGCCTTTGAAAATATCTGTTGAGAGAGACGAAAGCTTCTTAGAATAAGGGTTTGACACACGCAATGACAGAGTAAGGATTTAACGTCTCTTGCATTGACACCGCAGCACAGATTAGATAAACGTTACGGATGATAAGAAAGATAAGGGAAGGGAGGTGGAGGAAGGGAGGAGGCAGGGAGGGGTAACAGAGGGGGATAGACTAGGCTAGCGGCAACACAACTTCCTACACTGTCAGTTCGCGTTCATAACCTTCCCAGTCTATATCTATAACTGCGTGACCTGGTGGAGAAAAGTAGTAGTTGTTTTAGAGTTTTTAGTAGAGCTTCTTGTGTCTATATGTGCGTGAAGTAAAACCATCGAGAAGCAAAGTTAAAGAGAAGAAAATGGGCCTCTTGTAATGAAAGAAAATGGGTGAAGGGTGCCGAAGGATGAAGGTTACGTGTGTGTGAAAGTGAAATAGAGGAAAAGTGTGAAGGTTGTGTTGATAAAGGAGCTGTGATAAGGGAAAGAATCAGTAAGAAGGAGGAGGAAGAGGAAGAAAGTGAACAGAACCAGCAATAATAATAATAATAACAATAGTGATAATAACAATAATAAATGCTATCGACGTAAAATAATCATAAAAACCGCGGAATTCAATAACAAGAAAAACGTGGGCTGTGAAAATTGATGTAAGGTAAAAAAAGAAAGGAGAGAGAAAAGAAAGAAATAAAGAAAGAAATACAAAACGAGAGAAAAAAAGAACGAGAAGAAAGAAAGAAGAAGAAAGAGAGAGTTAAAGAGAGAAGATAGGAAGATCGAGAACACAGAAAGAAAGAATGAAATAGAGAAAAGAAGAGAAAGAAAAGACAAATCAACAGAAAACAGAAATAAACAAATACCTCTATAAATAAACAACAACAACAAACAACTTCACAATGTTTTCGTGGTTGATGAACAAGATAAAAGGCGACGAAGAACAACAACAACAACAAAAGGAACAAAAGAGGAGAAACAGCACAATAGGAAGAAAGAAATCCATAATAGAAGGTAAGGAAGGAAGGAAGGAAGAAGGGATAGAAGGAATGAGTGGAACGAGAGAGGGAAGGAAGTAAGAAAGGAAGGAAGGAAGCAGGGATAGAAGGATTGAGGGGAAAGAGGAAGGGAAGGAAGGAAGAAAGGAAGGAAAGAGGGAAGGGAATGATTAGGGACAGAAGGAATGAGGGGAACGAGGAAGGGAAGGAAGGAGAAAAAAAAGGAAGGAAGGAAGGAAGGAAGAAGGGAAGAAGCGAATGATTAAGGACAGAGAGAATGAGGGGAAAGAGGAAGGGAAGGAAGGAAGAAAGAAGGGATAGAAGGAATGAGGGGAAAGAGGAAGGGAAGGAAGGAAGGAAGGAAGGAAAGAGGGAAGAAGGGAATGATTAGAAATAGAAGAATTGTGGGGAACGAAGAAGGGAAGGAAGGAAGGAAGGAAGGAAGGAATGATTAGGAATAGAAGAAATGTGGGGAACGAGGGAGGAAAGGAAGGAAAAGGTGGAAGAAGGAGAAAAGAAAGAGAAATAGATATGTTACATTTATACAAGAAGGAAAAGGAATTAAGACAGCAAAAAGAAGGGTTAGAAGGAATGAAGGAATAAGCGAGAGAATGAAGGGAGTCAAGGAAATTTTGATAGAGGGAGAAAAGAAAGAGAGATACAGATGAAGAATTTACGTAAGAAGGAAAAACGAGAAGAATGAAGAAGGTAAGGAAGGAAGGAAAAAGGGGAAACGAGGAAAAGGGATAAATGATAGGAAAAGTAAGATAAAGTAAAAGAATGATAAGGACGAAGATGTGGAGGAAAGACGAAAGGCAGGAGGGATGAAATAAAGGAAAATAAGGAAGGAAATAAAACAATGGAAGAAAAGGAGAATGTAAGAAAAAAATCGAAAGGGGGAGATGATGGCAGGAATTAATAATGAAAGGAAGGGGGAAAGAACGAAGGAAGGAAATAATGGAAGAGGGAAGAAAGAAAAGGAGGAAAGAAAGGAAAGAGTAAGCAGATGAAGAAATAAAAAAAGAGTAGAGAGGTGAATGAAGAAAAAGGGAACGGAAATAAGGAAGGAGGATCGAAAGGAAGAAAGGAAGAAGTAAGAGACATAGGAAATAAGGAAAGAAAGAAAAAAAACAAGAAAGAAAAGAAAGAAGTTGGAATGAATGAGTGAATAAGAGAATGATTGAAGTAAGAAAGGAAGGAAGACAAAGAAGATGGAAGGGAAGGAAAGGAATAATAAAAAGAAAGAAGGAAGGACGGAAGGAGTTATAGAGAATGAAAGAAACATGAAAGAAAGGAAGAAAGAGGATAGGAAGGAAAGGTATAAAAACAATGAAGGAAGGAAGGAAGAAAGGAAGGAAAGAAAGTTAGAGAACGATAGAAATAAAAAAAGAGGGGACGAAAGAGAAGATAGATGGGAAGGAAAGGAGAAAAATAAGGAGGGATCGAAGAAAGAAAAGAATGAATGAAGGAGAGAAGAGGGGAAGGAAAACATTTTGGGCAGTATCGTACGCTTGAGGTGGTGGTGGTGGTGGAGGGTGTTGAATCAGCCCAAGGACGCGGTAAAGGCCATCCGAACCCATTAAGGGGCATGCATAACAAAGGCGTGACGCTGCCGAAGGAATTTCCGCGTCAACAGATTAAAATATATTATAAGTTGTCTCATATTTTAGAAGCATATGTGTCGGAACTCTAAATTAGGACGTCTTTCAAGAGGAGGGTATCAGGAGACCTCTCTTTTTGGCCACTCCTTTGACCTCTATTCAGGAGCAGTAAGAAGCGGGCTTTTTTTTATATTTTTCTTTACGCCCTTGAGCTGTCTCCTTAGCTGTAGAAAAAAATGGATTCTCTTAACATGTAGCCTACTGTTACTACGTTTATTTATTTATCTTTATTCGATCATTCATTTATGTATAGCAATAGAAGGGAAGGTAAAGTTAATGATAAAAGAAAAACGGTTTGGAGAAGAAAGTTTAAGGATAGGAAATAAAGAAGGAAGGAAAGAAAGAAAGGAAGGAATGTCGAAAGGAAGGAAGTTATTAAACTTTTATTCACAAACAGTAATTATTAGAGATCGGAAAAATATTTAAAGTACATAATAAATATTTTTCACATAAAACAGCGATTTTCGGAAAAAAAAAACTATCGCGGTTTCTGCTCGATATTTACATAAAATGGTCCAAATACGACATTTTTACTAGATTCCTTTTGAGAACTTCATGACAGCGATATTTCAGTGGTCTATTTCACGTCTACTAATTATTCAAATAGAAGGTAAAAGATATAGGCGAGTGATTCCAGGGATAACGGAAATCCGTGTATTGCATCAACGCCATAAAAAAATGTTATCCTCTTCACATGACTGATACTTAACTTATTCATAACTAAAATCATTTGACACAGATAAGAAGACTACCTACGCTGTCAGTCTGACTCATCAGTGGACAGACAAAACATGAAACCCTTGACACGTCTGCAACCATTGACGTGCAGTATGATATCTACAAGTCGCTAGCTTCGCCTATAAGCGCCTCGATCAGGGCCTCAGCATCAGACGTCACTACCCTCCCACACCAGCCACAATAGCTAATACAGAAAATGGTACACACAATGGTACAGAAAATGATGTGTTCCTTTTCACTTTCTATTTATTTGCTTTGTAGTACTTTTTCTTAGTTTTTTGTTACCTTGTATATGTACTTCGCTGCAGATGATGGAGTTGAGATACTTTATTATAATTCTGGTGTCCTGAAATACCAATATATCAGGGGAAATCCACCCCTGACTTCCCACAGGTAAAAGATTTGGTAAATATTGATTTTTTATTTTGTTTTCATGCATTTTTCAGTGAAATAAAGCCATGAGAAAAATTACATGTTTTAGAGTTTCCATCACATATTTTGGTGAAAAAGTATCACATTAAAAAAAAAAACTAAGATGGTCTCAATGGAAACATTTTTTCTTCCGATCTCTAGTAATTATATACAGTTGTGAAAGCGACTAACAAAGGCAAAGAAATTATAAGAGAAAACCGTTTGAATTAGATTTGATTTAAACTCTTATTCATACACCAACTACAGCAATATGAAAGACAACTAATTAAAAGACCAGGGGATGATTAAGAGCAAACAGTTTAGAATAGGAAGACCATGAAACAATAAAAAAATCACCCAGAAGAAAGCTTTTAGTAATAATTATAGAAACCATATTATTGCAAACAGTAATTATATAAACTGATTTGATTATTGATTTATAACATTCATTTAGTGTTTGTACGGACATTTATAAGATGGCGTGGCGTGTGTCAAGAGGAGCGGCTATCTTGCGTTATATGAAGGAGGAAGAGGATGTCAGGAGGGAGGAATGAGGGAAAGAAAAGGGGAAGGGGGGAGGGAGGAAGGAGGGAAGGGAAAGGGGAAGGGAGGAGAGAATGTGAGGAGAGAGGAAGGAGGGAAGGAAAAGGGATCGAAAGGGGGAGGAGAATGAGGAGGGAGGAAGGAGGGAAGGAAAAGGGGAAGGAGGAAGAGAATGTGAGGAGGGAGAAAGGAGGGGAGGAAGGAAGAGAATGTGGAGGGAGGAAGGAGGAAAGGAAAATGGGAAGGAGGAAGCGGTTGGTATTTCCGGTGAAGATGGAATGAAGGAGTGACCGAATCCAATTAAAACATTCTTATCATATCTCGTCATGCATTTCGGGTTTTGACTTTTGGTGGAAATTAGTAGAGAAGACTTTAAGTTTTGATACTGGTTGATACAGACAGATAGAATGATATATAGAATGTTCCGTGAAAACTAGATTAAATGTTCACAGATATACTCATGAAAAAATAACTCCCGACGAAAAAGTTGCAGATATTAATGACTCCTCACAAACTAGAGGTTATAATAATCAGTATATGAAGAAAATAAAATGAAAGGTGTGTTATGAAATTAAGAAGATAACAAAACACAAGCACACACTGAAAGGGACTAATCGAGTGTTGGTTGCATGTGGTGACCGAGTGTTGGTTGTGTTGGTTGAGTGTTGGTTGTGGTCAAGGTTGTGGTGATCGAGTGTTGGTTGTGTTGACCGAGTGTTGGTTGTGTACGTGATCGAGTGTTGGTTGTGGTCAAAGTTGTGGTGGTCGAGTGTTGGTTGTGTTGACCGAGTGTTGGTTGTGTGATCGAGTGTTAGTCGTGGTCAAGGTTGTGGTGGTCGAGTGTTGGTTGTGTTGATCGAGTGTTAGTTGTGTGATCGAGTGTTGGTTGTGTTCAGTGAGTGTTGGTTGTTGTAAAAGAAAGGAAGGGTAGAAGAACGAAGGAAGGAAATAATGAAAGAGGGAAGAAAGAAAGGAGGAAAGAACGTGAACTCTAGGATAAGACAGACAACGAAAAGAAGAAAATAGAAATATATCCCATTTTATAAACCTTAAGGCAGAAAAAGGGGGACTTAAATAAACACACTCAAGAGCTATTCAATAAACGTACGATTGCTTGGTAAATGGTAAGTAAATAAAAGAATGAAAATGAATAAGTGTTTTGAGTCAGGTTTTCATATTTCGCTGAGTTACCCTTGCAATTGTATATATTTTTCTTGTTTCGTTGATATCGTAATTTTCCTTTCTTCCTTATTTCTATCATTCTCTAACTCCTTCCTTCCTTCATTATTTCTTTTTTCATTACTTACCTTTCCTCCTGTCTTCTCTTTCTTCCTTCATTTCTTAGTTCTATCATTCTCTGACTCCTTCCTTCCTTCCTTCTTCCTTTTTATTCATTTCCTTCCCTTCCATCTTCTCTTTCCTCCTTCCTTCATTAATTACTACGTCTATATGTGTTTATTCATTCATACATTTACTGCAAGAGAAGGAGGACCAGAATATACAATGATACTGTTTCGTTGAGTTACCCTTGCAATAACCTTTCTTTTTCCAGTTTCTTATAGTTACCCTTACAAAACTGTTTCCTGATGACGGTGTTTGTAACAGGAAAGTTTTAGGGTAAGCTTCTGTATTATCAGTCGGGCTTATCTCTCTTTTTATCGCCCCTTCCGCCACTCAGCCTGTTATGTAACCTTCGCTGACGATAAATAGAGACGCAAGAGATAACGGACAAACATTAACAGCTGGCTACTACTACTATTACTACTATTACTACTACTGCTACTACTACTACTACTACTACTACTACTACTACTATTATTACTACTTTTTCATCTTGTTCTTATTCTTTTATTATTCTTGTTCTTCTTGTTCTTTCTTTTGATCTTCTTGTTCTTGTTCTCCTTCTTCCTGTTCATGTCGTTTTTTTCTTCTTTTTCTTGTTTGACTTGTTCTTGCTTTCCTTCCTCTTCTTGTTTTTCTTCTTGTTCCTCTTTATCTCATTTTTCTCGTTTTATTTGTACTTGGTTTTGTTCTTCTAGTCCTTGTTCTTCTTGTTCTTGTTCTTGTTCTTCTCCATCTTTACCTTTTCTTCTTGTTTTTTATCTTCTTTATCATAACATTTTCATCTTCTTGTTTTGTTTTCTCATTCTTCTTTTCTTCTTCTTCTTCTTCTTCAATTCTTCTTCTTCTTCTTCTTCTTCTTCTTCTTCTTCTTCTTCTTCTTCTGCCACAGCTAACCCACCAACCTAACACTGTCCTTTACCTTGCAGAGCCAAAACTACCGCGATCGAATTCCTCTGAGCCCCAGCTGGTGCGATCCAATTCCACTCAGGAGGATTGGAAGGTGTCCACCACGCCCCTGACCACTCCCGTAGTCTCCAGGCACAGGGCGGGCACGCAATGCTCAGAGTAAGTCATGATAATAATGATGATGGTAATAATGATGGTAATAGTAATAATGATGATAAGAATAATGGTTATGATAATGATTTTTTTTCTTTCTCCTTTTTCTCATTGATAGCATTTTTTTGTTATTTTATTTTATTTTTTTATTATTTTTCTTCGTTTTCTTTTTTTCTTCCTTTTTTTATCAGTTTTATTATTTTTTCTTTCTTTCTTTCTCTCTTCTTCTTCTTCTTACTATTATTATTATTATTATTATTATTATTATTATTATTATTATTATTATTATTATTATTATTATTATTATTATTATTATTATTATTATTATTATTATTATTATTATTATTATTATTATTATTATTATTATTATTATTATTATTACTATCATCATCATATCAACATCGTCATTATTACTTCTATTATTATCATTTTTATCATCATCGTCACAATCATAGCTATCACATTACAGTTATTATCTTGCCACATATTAAGCCATAAACAACAACAACGACAATCTCAGCTGTGTGGCTAATTCTCCCTTATCGCCACACACACACACACACACACACACACATTGACTCACACCATTGTTTAGTCACCCTTGATACACTTTTTCGTTTACATTTTAAAACACCTGTTTCCTAATTTCGAGAACTTTATCATTTATTCATTATTTTCAGTTTCCCATTTTTTTCCCTTCTTTATCTTCTACCTCGCTTATCGCCTGTGACTTCCTCTCCTCCTTTCCTTCCTTTCAAACCTCTTGTTTTATTCTTTCCTTCGTTCCTTTCTTCCCAACCTCGTCTTACACAATATTAGGCTATACAAACATTTTTTTTTAGAACTATAGCCTAATTTTTAAAACGTAGCAGTAGTCTTCATCAACAATACTCTAGTGATGTATCTCTTTTAAATATATATATACTTTTGACCCGTTTTTCAAGGCGTGGGTAGTTGGTTTTGTTGAATTCTTTTTATATAACTTTTTTTTATTTACGAGTGAGTTTGTAATATGGTACTTAACTGTGAAAATCCAACACTTCTGACTAACTCCGTCCCCCACCAGCCAGCCAGTTAACAGTTATCCCTCAGTCATCACAGTCACATATCAGTCCGCCAGTCATAGTCACCCCTTCAGCCAGTTAGTCAGTCATCAATCCGTCAGTTATCACAATCACATCAGTCACCCAGTCAGTCACCCCTTCAGCCAGTCAGTCAGTCATCAATCCGTCAGTTATCACAATCACATCAGTCAGCCAGTCAGTCACCCCTTCAGCCAGTCAATCAGTCATCAATCAGTCATCAAAGCCACACCAACCGTCAATCAGAGTCACCCTATCAGTCAGTCACTCATCAAAGCCACACTAAGCGTCAATCAGTCACCCCTTCAGTCAGTCACTCATCAAAGCCACACTAACTAACCGTCAATCAGTCACCCCTTCAGTCACCACCTCCTCAGTCAGTGCCACATAACTATATAGAAAAAAAATAGCTGCTAACAAATACTAATTATACGACGCTTAAAAAATCTGGTGTGTAAATCTCGCCATGAAAAACAATAAGGGTAAAAAATAATGAATGGATATATATGGATTCGCTCTCAAAGGGAAGCTGGCAAAGTAAGAGGAAGCATATTACAGGGAACATTGCTCATCATCATCATCATCATCATCATCATTATCATCATCATCTTGTCCCTCTAGTTTTCAGTCTCGCGTTTCATATATGACCTCATTTTTTTTTTTAATTAGGTATCTTTTCCTCAACCTTCCCACCTCGTCCTCGACATCTCCACCTCCTCCTCCACCTCCTCCTCGTCCTCCACTACCTCATATTCGACCTCCACCCCTCTTCCTCGACCTCTGCAACCTCCTCCTTACAGTAAAATAATAATAATAATAATAATAATAATGATAGTAGTAGTAGTAGTAGTAGCAGTAGTAATAATAATAATAATAATAATAATAATAATAATAATAATAATAATAATAATAATAATAACGCTAACAAAGGCTCAGTGAAGGGAAGACTTGCACAACCTCGTTCCTTGCTGATACTAAAGAAGAAAACGGGTATAGTAAAGGGTTGACTCAGCAAAACTTGAGTAGACCCATTGCTACGTGTGGCACCCGACTCCCCTACCACCAGAACCTTATTAACACCACACTCATTACAGCCCTTCATCCATTTATAACCTTCGATCAAGTCTCCTTCGCTCTTCTTCCCTCTCTTCTCTCCCCCATCTTTCCCTCCTTCTCTCCCACTTTCCCTTCTTCCGTTGCCGATACTATACTGTGCTCCATATCATCACAACAAGAACATCCGCATGAGACAGACAATCCCAGAGAACATCCGGGAACAACAGTGTCGTATCTCTCTTTCTCTCTCCCCCTCTCGCCCACCCCTCTCTCTCTGTAAGGCTCATATTTCCAAACATTCGAGGGTTACACATGCACTATTGATAAGGCTTGTGTAGAGGTTGTTGTGTTAGTATTACCATGGGCGAGTCTAGTGGTAGTTTGACAAGGCTTCTGTACCGTGAATGTGAAAAGCAGCCTTGAGAAACTACGCGAATTATCTTCTTTTGTGGCTTTTGAAAATAGTCGTTGTGCCGGAAGCGTCTAAAGCCTATGTATTCTAAAACATTTCGAGACGTAGGCCTACATATCCACATTCGATAAGGCTTTCGTAGAGGTTGCTGTGTTAGTATTTCAATGGGTCGTGTTTTGAGCCTAGTGATAGTTTAATAAGGTTTCTACACCGTGAACGTGACAAACACTCACAAGAACCCGACTAACCTTCTTTGGAAATAATTGCTGTGGTAACCGAATGCGTCTCAGGCCTATATACTCAGTCATTTCGAAGCCTATACATTTAATTAGGCTTTCGTAGAGGTTGTGTTGTTAGTATTTCAATGGGTCGTGTTTTGAGCCTAGTGATAGTTTGACAAGGCTCCTGTGCCATGAACGTGAAAAACTCATAAAAAAAACACTAATCTTCTTCGTGGACTGTATAAATAGTTGCTGTGGTAACCGAATGCGTCTCAGGCCTATATACTCAATCATTTCGGGGCCTACACACGCCTATTTGAGAAGGCTTTGGTAGAAGTTTTGGTGAGTATACTCCATGGGTAGTTTTATGAGCCTGGTGATAGTTTGACAAGGCTTCTGTGCCGTGAACTTGAAAAACACTAATTAAAACCCGACTCATCTTCTTCGTGGACTGTGTAAATAGTTGCTGTGGTAACCGAAAGCGTTTCAGGCCTATATTCTCAATCATTTCGGGGCCTACACACGCCTATTTGAAAAGCCTTTGTTAGAAGTTTTGGTGAGTATATTCCATGGGTAGTTTTATGAGCCTGGTGATAGTTTGACAAGGCTTCTGTCCCGTGAACTTGAAAAACACTAATTAAAACCCGACTCATCTTCTTCGTGGACGTTGTGAATAGTTGCTGTGGTAACCGAAAGCGTCTCAGGCCTATATACTCAATCATTTCGGGGCCTACACACACCTATTTGAAAAGCCTTTGTTCGAAGTTGTGGTAAGTATATTCCATGGGTAGTTTTATGAGCCTGGTGGTAGTTTGACAAGGCTTCTGTGTCGTGAACTTGAAAAACACTAATTAAAACCCGACTCCTCTTCTTCGTGGACTGTGTAAATAGTTGCTGTGGTAACCGAAAGCGTTTCAGGCCTATATTCTCAATCATTTCGGGGCCTACACACACCTATTTGAAAAGCCTTTGTTAGAAGTTGTGGTGAGTATATTCCATGGGTAGTTTTATGAGCCTGGTGATAGTTTGACAAGGCTTCTGTGCCGTGAACTTGAAAAACACTAATTAAAACCCGACTCCTCTTCTTCGTGGACTTGTGAATAGTTGCTGTGGTACCCGAAAGCGTCTCAGGCCTATATACTCAATCATTTCGGGGGCTACACACGCCTATTTGAAAAGCCTTTGTTAGAAGTTTTGGTGAGTATATTCCATGGGTAGTTTTATGAGCCTGGTGATAGTTTGACAAGGCTTCTGTGCCGTGAACTTGAAAAACACTAATTAAAACCCGACTCATCTTCTTCGTGGACTTTGTGAATAGTTGCTGTGGTACCCGAAAGCGTCTCAGGCCTATATTCTCAATCATTTCGGGGGCTACACACGCCTATTTGAGAAGGCTTTGTTCGAAGTTGTGGTGAATATATTCCATGGGTAGTTTTATGAGCCTGGTGGTAGTTTGACAAGGCTTCTGTGCCGTGAACTTGAAAAACACTAATTAAAACCCGACTCATCTTCTTTGTGACTTTTGAAATTAGTTGCAGTGAAACCCGAAGGAGTCTAATCCCTACATTCCCGAACATATTGGGACTTACACACCCACAATACAAGATGGCGCCACTATAAACACTCGCCTGCGCCATAACGGGCTGGGTCGACCATCAGGCCCCACCGCGAAGAAGACTTGGGCCGACCATCAGGCCCCACCGGGAAGAAGCCTACCGGCGCAATAGGCCGCAACGTAAAAAAATAAAAAAAATAAAAAAAAATAAAAAAAATAAAAATTGACAAGGCTTTTTGTTGTGTTAGCATCTCCACGGGTAGTTTTATGACCCCAGTGATAATTCGACAAAGCCTAGTCAAATGTATGTGCTTGGGCGCCGAAGTGTTTGAGAATAAGGGCCGTCGGACTCCCATTGCGACTATTTTCCCTAAGTCTATACATACCAAGTCAAGTCACTCTGCTTCAAAACTACGACCGGTACGCGCAGGAGGCGGTTTTGGGGCGGAGCAATGGGATGACGTCACTTGGAGCTAAAGAAAAAAAAAAAATGCCAGTTCAGGGGGGACTAAAGTTGGGGTCGTATGTGCACTCTGGATGTGCGTTCTCACCTTCTTTCACAGCGCGTTCAGGCAAGCCACTGACGAAAAAATATGTCTTTTTATTGTGCTATTGCGTGACTGTAATTTCAATGACTACAAACGGCGGTGTGGGGTGTGAGGGAGGGCATGTTGAAGTGATTGATTTATATTAGTCCGCCTTTCTTCGTTTTCTCTAAATCCCTGTTTCTACATTCTCTAGTTTGGCTCCAAGCAGTGTCACGCATAAACCACGCCTCGGCCGTGTCTCCTCCCACAAACCTGCGTATGACTTGACTTGGTGTATTTAGACTTAGTATTTTCCAAGTCCACAAAGAAGAGTAACCGGGTTTTCATGGGTGATTTTCCCGTGCAGAGGTCGTGTAAAACTATCACAAAAATTACGAAACAGTCCATGAAAAGCCCAGCAACTTCTACGAGGCTTTTAATACAGGCGAGCTGATGCGAGGCGTGGTCGTATCTCCTACAAAACTATAAAAATTGGTGTATTGATACATTTCCTACAAATAGTTGATTTTTCCTACACAAACACTGAGTACCCAGCGTATCCCCTACGGTATCAGGACACCTCTCCTCCCGAAACTGATTTCTCTTTTTTAACTCAACTCGTCTGAATGTGAACTGGATATCTCTCCCTATGTAGACTCATGGTTAAAAATTGAGTCAAACACGACTTGATTCGAACTCGCTGATTTTCGTGATGCTGGGAATAATTATAACTGGCATCTCGCGACACGCTACTATTCTTGGTGTAGGAAATGTGAATCGTGTCCTGTGATCAGTGTTGTGTGAAGGAGATATGCTTATCTCCGCACGAAATACCACTTCTCTAAACAGTGCTAAAGTTGTCGATGTGACGCGGATAGGAAATGCGTCATAGGAAATGCGCCCCCGGGAGATATTTGAGAGTACGGCTTTTATGTTTTGTGTCCTCCGGCAGCAACACGCCCTGGGGCACGCCAAAGGAGAGTCTGCTGGACGGCGCGATGATGGTGGCTATGTACGACTACGAGGGGCGCACCGACGAGGACCTCAGCTTCAGGAAGGGCGAGCAGCTGGAGGTAGGCACGGTGAAGGAGGCGCAGAAGGAGGAGGAGGAGGAGGAGGAGGAGGAAAGAAGGAACGAGAAAAAATAAGAAGCAAAATAAGAAGGGGGGAAGAAAGAGCAGGGAAAGAGAGAAGAAGGAGGAGGAGGAAAGAAGGAACGAGAAAAAATAAGAAGCAAAATAAGAAGGGGGGAAGAAAGAGCAGGGAAAATTGAAGAGGAGGAGAAAGAGGAGATGAAGAGGAAAGAGAGGAAAAGAGAGAAGGAGGAGGAGGAGGAGGAAGAGGAGGAGGAGGAGGAGGAGCAGGAGGAGGAAGAGGAGGAGGAGGAGGAGGAAAGAATGACCTAAAAAATATAAGGAGGAGAAAGATAAGGAGAAAACTGGAAAGAAAGAGAAGGAAAAATTGAAAAGGAGGAGAAAGAGAGGAAAAGAGAGAAGGAGGAGGAGGAGGAGGAGGAGGGGGGGTATGGGGAGGAGAAGGAGGAGGAAAGAAAGACCTAAAACAATATAAAGAGAAAAAAAAGAAGACTGGAAAGAAAGAGAAGGAAAAATTGAAGAGGAGGAGAAAGAGAGGATGAAGAGGAAAGAGAGGAGAAGAGAGGAGGAGGAGGAGGAGGAGGAGGAAAGAAGGAACGAGAATAAAATGAGAAGAAAGATAAGAAGACTGGAAAAGAAACAGGAAAAATTGAAGAGGAGGAAAAAGAGGAGATGAAGAAAGAGAGAAGAAGAGAGAGAGAGAGAGAGAGAGAGAGAGAGAGAGAGAGAGAGAGAGAGAGAGAGAGCGGAAACAGAAGGAACGTATATGATTTTCTATTTGTTTCTTTTTATTCCTCATCTTCTATACATTTCTTTCCTCTATTTCTTATTTTCCTTCATTCTTCCCTTTTCTTCATCCTACCTTCCTCTCTTTCCTTTATCACTTACGCCCTCCTTTCTTCCCTTCTTCCTTTCTTCTATACCCACTCCTTTCTTCCCCTCTTAATCCATCTCCCTTTCCCTCATTTCTCCTTTCTTTATTTTCTCTCATTCTCATTCCTTCCTTCCTTTCTTAATCCTGCCTTTCCCTTCTTTCTCATTCACTCCTTCCTTCCTTCCTTCCCTCCTTCCTTTCTTCTCCTCTTAATTCATCTCCCTTTCCCTCTTTTTCCCCTTCTTTCTTTTCTCTCATTCTCATTCCTTCCTTCCTTTCTTTTCCTTCTTCCTTCCTTCCCTCCCTTCTTTCTTTCTTCCCCTTTTATTCCATCTCCCTTTCTCTCCTTTTCCTTTCTTTTTTCTCATATCCTAATTCCTTCCTTCCTTTCTTAATCCTGCCTTTCTTTCCCTTCTTTCTCATGCACTCCTTCCCTTCATGCCCCTTCTCAACCCATCCCTTCCTTTCTCTCCTTTTTCTCATAGTCCTTCCTCCCTCTTCCTCCCTTTCTTCCCTTCTCAATACTATAGCTTCCTTTTCTTCCTGACACTCCATCCTTCCTTCCTTCCAGTGTATCATCCCTTCTTCCCTATACATTTCTTTCTTTCTTTCTTTCCTGCATTTCTTTCCCTTCTTATTAATCTCTTGTTTCCCTTCTTCCTTCTCTCCTTGCCTCCTTAATCTTTCCTTGCCTTCCTTCCTTCCTTTCTTCCTCCCGTCTCATCCCTTCCTTTCTTCCTCCTGGTCCATCTTTCCTTCCCTCTCCTCAATCCCATTTCCCTTTTCCTCCTTTTTCACATACTCCTTCCTTTTTTCCTTCCCTTCTTAATCCCAGACTCTTTTCCTTCCCTCCCTCACACAGGTCCTGAAGGAGGCGAGGGCAGGATCGGGGTGGCTCTACGCTCGGAATCACGCTACGGGACTCGAAGGTTACATCCCCCTCGACTTCGTGGCCAAACTGAGGAGCATCGAAGCGGAGCCGTAAGTTACACGCTGTTCAGGCTCATTTGGCACACAAGCCCCGCCCCTTTTCCTCAGTTGGTGTGTGTCATTGGCTAGTGCTCCCACCAGCCCCTCCCCTACCTATCTATCTATCTATCTATCACCATTGCCAGATTGTCGTACTCAGAGCCTCGTATATTCACCGGTTTTTGAGCCATACAAATAACTATTGCCAAAAACGTACCAATAATTAACCATTTTAACGACAACTATATATGAAGGCAGTTATTGGGGTCGAGGAGGCAGTTTTGGGGTCGGAAATTGGCAATCATAGGAGGCTGAGTACGATAATCTGGCAACGTAGCATTCTATCTACCTATCGTTCTCTCTCCCTCCAGATGGTACTTCGGTGACATCGCCCGCGGGGAGTGTGAGCGGCGGCTGCTCTCGAACGCCAACGAACACGGCTCCTTCCTCATCCGGAACTCTGAGTCGAGGAAGAACGAATATTCCCTCTCGGGTGAGTCTTATTTATTTGATTTTATTTTACATCAGGGAAAGCAATCAAGGGTCAACGAGAAAAAAATAACGAAAAGTAGCCCGCAAAACTCCTCCGCCCCACCCCACCCCAAAAAAATATTATAGAGAATTCCCAAAGATATTAATTTGTTTTATTTACTTATTTTCATGAGGACTGTTACGTTTTCCTGAGAGAGAGAAAGGTATTTATCATAATACCACATGTGTCAAAGATAATTGAAGAATAATGTTCTCAATATTCATAACTTTGTTTTAAATTTCACTGGGATAAGCAAAATTTTTTTTTTTTATAGTAGACCCACTTTTCTGTACCAAATTATGCTTTCCAAATAATCTGGCATTTTTTTCGAGGGCCAGAACTCCTCTAATTGCACAACTTAAGTATATCACCACAGTTTGGGACATGAGTAAAAATTCCCAACGCCACATTTCTACTTGATGTCAACACGTTTCGAACCATTTGCATAACTTCATTACACCGCAGTTCGGGATATACGTATAAGGTTATCCGGTGTCGTATCTATCAAGTGAATCAATTGCAATCAGCTGAATCATTTCGTAATTCGGGGCTAGACTAACGTTTCCCAATATCATACCTGCATTGAATGTCCACACGTTTCTATTTAATTGCACTTCATCATCATCATTCAGCAGTTTTCCTATGATCATATTTTTACGTTTATCATCAATTGTAAAACTTCATTACATCGCAGTTCAGGATATGGGTATAGTTTTTCAGTGTCATACTTCTACTAACTGTCTTCGCGTTTATAAATTAATGCACATCTTCATCATTCCACCGCGATTTGGAGCAGTAAGTAGCGGGCTTTTTTTAATTTTTTTTACGCCCTTGAGCTGTTTCTCTGCTGCAAAAAATAAATAAATAAATAAATAAATCCGGAATATATCTAAAATCTCGTCAAATTATTTCATTAAGTCCGTTGATATGTTGACTTTCGCGGGTCCTTTCCTTCCCTATGCTCTGCCACACAGCCCCAACACCTATCTCTACCTTTCATATATCCGCTATAGGTAACACATGAGAGGAACAAATTTGTGTTGGGAATGTGTGGGAGAGCAGAGGGGAGGAAAGGACCCGCGGAATCCAACGCCTCAACGAACTATTTGAAAAGGTCTGACGAAGTTCTGATCGTTTTCTATTAAAATTCTACGCGTTTGAAATGACGGCACAGCTTTATCATCATTTCGCAGTTCTGGTCATGCGTAAGGTTGTCCAGTCTCATATTTCCATGCACTGAATATCTACACGTTTAAAATCAATTACACAACCTCACCATTTCGCAGTTAGACAAGTAAAGTTTTCCTATCTCATATTTCACAGTTAGGTATTATAAGACTTTCGCTTCTCATATCAGCTATTTCTTATTGTCAAGGAGGGGATCAATCGGGCTCTAATGAGTGTTTTTTTAGGTTCATGGTACAGGAGAAGGGTCAGACTCCCACCAGGGTCATAAAACTACACCCCTGGAAATGCCCTCAACTCGTACGAAAGCCTTGTCAAATAGGTGTTCTTGGGCGACCTTTAGAATCAATCGCACATCATTTCGCAATTAGTGTACGAGAATGACGGAGGGGTTCACGGGCGTCATAATGTAATGGTAACTAATCCCTTCCGTCGCTACACGCCTCATATTTCCACTGAAAGTCCACACGTCTGAAGTCAATTTCTCCACTTAACCATTCCACCGCAGTCCGGGCCATGAACACCGTCAACCACTACCGGATCCGCATAATGGATCACGGGGGGTTCTTCATCACGAGACGCAAGCCCTTCGACTCCCTGCATGACCTGGTGGCGTACTACAGTCAACACAATGACGGTCTCTGCACCAGGCTCGACACACCCTGCGTCTCCGTGAGTGGATACCAGAGTCACGGGTAGCGTTGCCAGATTATCGTACTCGCCACATCGTATTCATCATTTTCAAGCCTCAAACTCTCGTACATATACAAATAACAATAGAAATTTAAAGTTAGCGTTGAAACTGTTATTCATTGATGTTTGTTTGTTTCTTTTGCTATAATTATCGGTCAGAAACTACGAAAGTGCAATGCGATGCGTACGATAATTTGACAACGCTGGTCACGGGGCAGATTTCTCGATCCCTGAAACTCCTCTATTTTGTGGGTTCGTATTTGGCATCGCACTCTTATTTTGAAGTTCATACATACAGATTTTCACAATACAGGGGTCATTTTAATCATCCTTTGGTAGTATTTATTGTAGGAGTCGAAAATGTCTGAGAATACGGCTCTTTACCTTTCTGGGTCTCAACCACGAGTTAAATACGTAGAGCGCGCACTCCCGTGTTGTGGGATTGGCGGCGGGTGAGGCACGCTACCCTGGCGCGGCAGCCATCTTGGGAAGCCCACTTTCCCACACTCCTTGGTGGTGGTTTTGATGGTGGTGGTGGTGGTTCCATTATTTAACCTCCTTCAACCCCCTTCAACCGTCCTAGAACCTCCTCTTCTCATAATCTTTTTTTTTATACCTCCCCCTGACACACAACCTAACCTAACCTAACTTAACTTGGTGATGGTGATGATAGTGGTGGTGATGGTATATAACTCTATGGTCTCAACCAAAGCACCGTGCCCATCATGTCCACTAATGAATCTAGACTCCTTGGTACTCAAAACCCAGCACACCTCCACACGCCTCTACCTTAATCAACATCATGTCCACTAATGACTCTAGACTCCTTGGTACTCAAAACCCAGCACACCTCAACACCCCTCTACCTTAATCAACATCTACAGGTGGATACGCCCGAGACAAGGGGGCTCTCGCACGATACCTGGGACGTGTGGGAGATCCCGAAGGAGCAGGTGGAGCTGGGGCGGCTGCTGGGCTCGGGGCAGTTCGGGGAGGTGTATCAGGGCCGCTGGAACAAGACCGTGCCCGTGGCTGTGAAGACGCTGAGGCCGGGTGAGTGTGAGACGTTTGCTGTTTCTAAAGTGACCCTTCGTCTGTCTGTCTGTAGGTGGTGAAAAGACAGGTGTGGTAAGATGCTGTGGTGAATAGTTTGGTTAGGTTAGATTAGGTAGCAAAATTAAATAACGGAAACAACAATAATAAAAGCTCGCTAAGTGTTGCTTCTGTACTACTACTACTACTACTACTACTACTACTACTACTACTACTGCAACTCCTCCTCCTTTTCCACTTCCTTTTCCTCCATCTCCTCCTCCTCCACCACCACCTCTTCTTTCTTCTCCACCTCCTACCACCACCACCACACACACTCTCTACCTAACACCTTTCCTCCCTCCCACAGGTAAGATGAAGCAACAGGAGTTCTTGGAGGAGGCGCAGATCCTGAAGAACCTCCGCCACCCGCGCCTCCTGCAGCTCTACGCCGTGTGCACGCAGGAGGAGCCGTTCTACATCATCACGGAGCTCATGCACAACGGCTCCCTGCTCGACTATCTGAGGCGTGAGTGAGCGGGCGCGTGAGTGGGAGGGGAAGAGGGTTGCGGGGCGTTCAAGTCGTAGGCAGGAGGGAAGGCCTATGAGGGTGCAGTCTGAATTTACTTGTCTACATTTGTAAGTTTTATGCCATTGTTCCTCGTTCGCAAAGTGTCATCGATCATAAACAATTTTGACTAGTCCACATTCGTAAAGCCATTAAGTATTTTAAAGCATTCTATCAGATTTCCTCGGAGGCGACGTTTCTCAAGAGAGAACATGTAAAGGGTGGAAAGCCTCTCTTCGTAGGGTTTGTTGCGCAAAGAAGGGATCATTTTTGTTGCCCGACACTGAACACCTTCTAATTTACCAATGTCCTTTGCATGGTGGGGAGACCAAAACTGTACCGCATATTCCAAGTGGGGTCTGACTAAACTATTGTAGAGCGGAAGTATTTTTTTTTTATTTTATGTTTGAATAAAAAGTTTCTTTTAATGAAGCCCAACATTCTGTTCGCTTTATTTGCTGCATCGATGCATTGTTGTGAGAATTTGAGGTTTGACGCGATTTTGACCCCCAGGTCCTTGACGAATTGAACGCTTTTGAGTTTAACGCCGCGCATTTCGTAATCGAACTTCTTATTTCTTGTCCCAACTTGAAGGACCTGGCACTTGTCTACGTTAAAGGGCATCTCCCATCTATCCGACCAAGCGGAAATTTTATGTAAATCCTCTTGAAGGCTTTGCCTGTCTTCGTCAGTGAGAACCGAGCTACCCATTTTTGTGTCGTCTGTTATAGGGAGGCTGAAGGGGGTTGAAGAAACTTAAATGATGGAACGCTTATACGGTGAAGATTGTGTTGTGAGGAGTTGTATCTTGTATGATGGAGTTGGAAAAAAAGGGGTTAAGTGAGGAGGGTTAAGGGGTTGGATTGTATGGGGAGGCTGTGGGAATGTGTGTTGTGTTGTGTTAGCCCGAAGTAGTGTTATTAGAGGAAGGGGTTAAGGGAGGGGTTGAAGGGGTGTGAGGGGGGTGGAGAGACAGTGTGGGATTGAGGGGAGGGGTTGTGTGAGGTTAGCCTGAAGTAGTGTTATTAGAGGAAGGGGTTAAGTTAAGGGAAGGGGTAGAATGGGGTGGGGGGGTGGAGAGAGAGTGTGGGGTTGAAGGGGAGGGGTTGTGGGGGAGGAAGGGGGTGAGGAGAGGATGTGGGGTTGAGGGGGAGGGTTTGAGTGGTGCTGTGAAAAAAAAAAAGAATTGTGTATTGTGTGTGTGTGTGTGTGTGTGTGTGTGTGTGTGTGTGTGTGTGTGTGCTGGTGTGTGACGTGTACAGAACGGTATATATATTGAGGTGATGATAACTGTCTATCCGCCTGTCTGTTTGTCTCCACCTTTCAATCAACCGCTCTCTATGTGTTTGTTTATCCACCTCTCTCTCTCTCTCTCTCTCTCTCTCTATCTATCTATCTATCTATCTATCTATACAAGCACAAGAATGAACAGCTTGTATATCAAACAGTATAGTCTGATCACACTCGAACGATTTGTAGCCTTTCAGATACTCATATTTCATACATAAAGTGACATCCGACTCTACAAGTGTCTATACATAAGGAATTTTGATGTGTTGCATGTAAATAATATGGGCAGCCTAATATTCGAAATAGCTAGCATTGCATTCAACAGTTATTACTTACTATTTTATGTTATTTCAATTATTAATCGTTATTTACATGCAGTAAATAATTATTACGATACCCTGTATTTGTACGTGCAGAGCCAGATGTCTTTTAAAATACCTGAAATAAGCTATCAATCAATGAATTTGAAAAACAATAGATCGTTCGAGCATGATGTGACTATGTTATATGATAAGTTTGCCTTTTCCTGTGCTTGTATGTTAGATTATTGATGCAAACGACTGAGTTGTTTATTGTACACATAAATATTCAAACATATTATTGAAAAATAAGCTTGCATGTATATCACAACAATTGATTTTCACGTATTCACGAACTAGAAATGCACAGGTGCCACAACCATCAAAATTCCCGCTTTGTTGGTGGACAGACGGAATGAAACTGACTATACTTAAACTACCCTAACTACCTAACAACCCACTAACAACTCCGCCTCTTCCTTAGCTACCCTAACTACCTAATGAGCAATAAAAACCATTCTCTCCTCCCTTGGCTATCTTAACTACCCTAACTACCTAACAACCCACTAACAACTCCGCCTCTTCTTTAACTACCCTAACTACCTAACGAGCACTAACAACCATCCTCTCCTCCCTTGGCTACCTTAACTACTCTAACTACTTAACAATCCACTAACAACCCGACATCTTCCCCCCTTGATTATCTTTAACCACCCTAACTACCTAACGAGCACTAACAAACATCCTCTTCTCCACTGGCTACCTTAACTATTCTAACTACCTAACAATCTACTAACAACTCGGCCTCTTTCCCCTTTGAGTATCCTTAACGACCCTAACTACCTAACGAGCACTAACAACCATCCTCTCCTCCCTTGGCTACCATAAATATCCTAACTACCCAACAATCCACTAACAACCACCGCCTCTTCCTCCCTTGATTATCCTTAACTACCCTAACTACCTAACGAGCACTAACAAACATCCTCTTCTCCACTGGCTACCTTAACTATTCTAACTACCTAACAATCTACTAACAACTCGGCCTCTTTCCCCTTTGAGTATCTTTAACTACCCTAACTACTTAACAACCCACTAACAAACCCCGCCTCATCCCTCTTGATTATCCTTAACCACCCTAACTACCTAACGAGCTCTAACAACCATCATCTTCTCCCTTGGCTACCTTAACTACCCTAACTACTTAACAACCCACTAACAACCCGACCTCTACCCCCCGAGATTATCCTTAACGATCCTAACTACCTAACAAGCCACTAACAACTCTCCTCTCCCTTGGCCAGGCGAGAACCGGCCCCTCATTGACAAGGTGACGATTGGGGCAGAGGTGGCGGCGGGTATGGAGTTCCTGGAGACTAAGAACTATGTGCATCGCGACCTGGCTGCGAGGAACGTGTTGGTAGGGAAGAACGGAAATGTCAAGGTGGCGGACTTCGGCCTCTCAAGGATACTGAAGGTGGGTTTGTGGGGCGTAGAGGGATGTTTTTTGTTTTTTTTACGTGTACGCCTATAGCGCCAGGAGGCTTTTCTTTTCTTTTCTCGGCCCCAGCCCGTCATGGCGCAGGCAAGTGTTTATAGTGGCGCCATCTTCTCTTGGCTCATGCTGCCCCCCGGAACTCGTTCTTGATTCACTTGGACGGTTTCCTCTAGAGTCCGGGTTGATGGGTGGTCTTCAGGACAGCATGTGGGTAGTTTTAAGCCACTCGGCGGTGACTGAAAAATCCGAGGTGGTAGCGTGGGGATTCAAACCCGCGTCGTCCATCACGCGGTGAATGTGGCCCCAGCAAGCTGCCACTCAGCCATATTCTATCTATCTATCTATCTGTCTCTCTATTTATGTATGTATGTATGTATGTATGTAACTATCTATCAATCCTACTCCCATATTTTAACCGTTTACGACCCTATTCTTAACTGGCTACCTAACCACTTCCAATCCTTCTCCTTACTATATCCTCTTAATCTGCACTATCATCTTTCTAACCTAAAGACTTTCAACTATATTAGGAGCACGCATTTGACAAGGCTTTCGTAGGAGTTTCGGGCATTTCCAGGCGCTGTTTTATGCCCCTGGTGTTAGTTTGGCCATTTCTCTGTATCATAACGTGAGAAAACAGTTTAAAACACTCATGAGAACCCGACTGATTTTATTTTCGGCCTTTGAAAAGAGTTGATGTGAGAGGCTGAAGCGTTTGAAAATATCTACCATGCTAAGGAGGTGGAGGGCGTTGAGGAAGAGGTGTGAGAAGACGAGGAAGGGGAGTAATACAAGGGTAGAAAATGAAGGAGTGCAGGGTGTGAGGAGGGGGTGACGAAGGGTAGAGGGGAAAGGTGTAAGGGAGATATGGAACTGGTGTGAGTATGTAGGGCTGAGGGGTGACTTTTAGGGAGAGGAGTTTATGGGAGTTTGTGTGGAGGTAAGAGAATGGGGTGGCAGGGGGGAGGATTACTCGTATGTCGGGGGAGGAATGTAAGGAGGGCGAGGAGAGGCTTTGGTGTGTGTGTGTGTGTGTGTGTGTGTGTGTGAGAGAGAGAGAGAGAGAGAGAGAGAGAGAGAGAGAGAGAGAGAGAGAGAGAGAGAGAGAGAGAGAGAGAGAGAGAGAGAGAGAGAGAGAGAGAGAGAGAGAGAGAGAGAGAGAGATTTACATAGAAAATCAGACCACACAGACCCCATGGTCCAGACTAGGTGGTCTGTCCTTAAACATAAGTGATTCTACATTAATCAGATGGCTCCAAAACGTTGCATTTCAACTCTAGTTAATATTAAGTTGAAGGAAGTGACGGTAGTGAAGAAAAATTTGGTGCAGTCTGAATTTATTTGTCTACATCTGAGTTTTACGCCATTGTTCCTCGTACGCAAAATGTCATCGATCATAATCAATGTTGATCTGTCTACATTCGTGAAACCATTAAGTATTTTAAAACATTCGATCAGTTTTCCTCGGAGGCGGCGTTTCTCAAGAGAGAACATGTTAAGGGTGGAAAGCCTTTCTTCGTAAGATTTGTTGCAAAGGGAAGGGATCATTTTTGTTGCCCGACGCTGAACACCTTTTAATTTAGCATGGTGGGGAGACCAAAACTGTACCGCATATTCCAAGTGGGGTCTGACTAAACTATTGTAGAGTGGAAGTATTACATCTTTATTCTTGAATAAAAAGTTTCTTTTGACCCCCAAGTCCTTAACGCATTGAACGCTTTTGAGTTTAACGCTGCGCATTTCGAAATCGAACTTCTTATTCCATGTTCCAACTTGAAGGACCTGGCACTTGTCTACGTTAAAGGGCATCTCCCATCTATCCGACCAAGCTGAAATTTTGTGCAAATCCTCTTGGAGGCTTTGCCTGCCTTCGTCAGTGTGAACCGAGTTACCAATCTTTGTGTCGTGTGCAAATTTACTAATGCGATTATTGAGTCCAACATCCACGTCGTTGATGTAAATAATGAAGAGCACTGGGCCAAGAACCGAGCCCTGAAAGAGGTCTGAGAGAGAGAGAGAGAGAGAGAGAGAGAGAGAGAGAGAGAGAGAGAATTTACTCCCCTCAGATAAAAAAAAAAAGCGGAAAACCACGAAACCGATAAAAATACAGTAAAAAAGCACCTTAACCACCACCACCACCACCATCACAACAACAACAACAAGAACAACAACAACAACAACAACAACAACAACCATGCCAGCCCAAACTCTTTTCAACTCTCAGTCAACCAAATTTCTCCTACATAAGCTAGACATCCTCAAGCTATATTCCTCACTATAGAGTCAGCCCTCATTCCCATTATGCGGTATAGTTCTGGTCACCTTGCCATATAATTGGGACTGGTGGATAGGGGAAGTGTTGGTAATGGGACTGGTGGATAGGGGAAGGGTTGGTAATGGGACTGGTGGATAGGGGAAGGGTTGGTAATGGGACTGGTGGATAGGGGAAGGGTTGGTAATGGGACTGGTGGATAGGGGAAGGGTTGGTAATGGGACTGGTGGATAGGGGAAGGGTTGGTAATGGGACTGGTGGATAGGGGAAGGATTGGTAATGGGACTGGTGGATAGGGGAAGGGTTGGTAATGGGACTGGTGGATATTGGAAGGGTTGGTATTGGGACTGGTGGATAGGGGAAGGGTTGTTAATGGGACTGGTGGATAGGGGAAGGGTTGGTAATGGGACTGGTGGATAGGGGAAGGGTTGGTAATGGGACTGGTGGATAGGGGAAGGGTTGGTAATGGGACCACCACCCCTTCCCTCCACCAGTCCCATCACCTTCCCCTATCCACCAGTCCCATCACCCACCCTTCCCCATCCACCAGTCCCATCACCCACCCTTCCCTATCCACCAGTCCCATCACCTACCCTTCCCCATCCACCAGTCCCATCACCCACCCTTCCCCTATCCACCAGTCCCATCCCAAACCCTTCCCCATCCACCAGTCCCATCACCTACCCTTCCTCTATCCACCAGTCCCATCACCTACCTTTCCCCTATCCACCAGTCCCATCACCAACCCTTCCCCATCCACCAGTCCCATCACCTTCCCTTCCCCTCTCCACCAGTCCCATCACCTTCCCTTCCCCTATCCACCAGTCCCATCACCAACCCTACCCCTATCCACCAGTCCCATCACTTACCCTTCATCTATCCATCAGTCCCATCACCAACCCTTCCCCTATCCACCAGTCCCATCACCTACCCTTCCCCTATCTACCAGTCCCATCACCTACCCTTCCCCTTTTCACCAGTCCCATCACCTACCCTTCCCCTATCCACCAGTCCCATCACCTAACCTTCCCCTATCCACCAGTCCCATCACCAACCCTTCCCCTATCCACTAGTCCCATCACCTTCCCTTCCCCTGTCCACCAGTCCCACCACTTACCCTTCCCCTGTCCACCAGTCCCATCACCTACCCTTCCCCTATCCACCAGTCCCATCACCTACCCTTCCCCTATCCACCAGTCCTATCACCTACCCTTCCCCTATCTACTAGTTCCATCACCAACCCTTCCTCTATCGATGCCAGGTGTCACAATAAGCAATATGCATGCAAAATAACATGAAAAAAACACTTAAAACGTATTTTCGAGGCTATAGGTGCATCAGCAGCGAATAAGTATTACGTTCCAAGTATTTCATGAAGCATTACATCGAAGACAACCGCTTAGCAACGAAGAAAAAATTGCAACATTCACAGTCACCATGTATTTCGAATTACAGTATTTTATCTGTATTTCATTCCATCATGATAAAATACTATTTAGATAATATGAAGGGTATTCGTGTCTCAGCACACAGTCAATATTGCATTCCAAATGTTAACAAAACCTCAGTCAAGAAAATCAAGCCATCGCAAGCAAAATGCATGTCACATATAACAGTCGGATCTGTATTCTCGGTTACAGTTATTTCCTGTCGGTGTTTACGGGAAAAGTACTGTAAGAACAACAGATTTTTTTTACAGTGTATTTACTCTTCCTCCTCTATTCCCTATATTCACTTTTCTTTTTCCCTTACTCCGTTACTTTTCTCCCCTTCTCCTATAAACCCTTCCTCCTGTACCCTATACCTTCACTCTTTTCTCCCTCCCCCTCATTTCCCCGCCTTCTGCAGGAGGACGAGTACACGGCGGCGGAGGGCGCGCGCTTCCCCATCAAGTGGACGGCCCCCGAGGCTCTGCGGCACAACAAGTTCACCACCAAGTCCGACGTCTGGTCCTTCGGGGTGCTGCTGATGGAGGTGGTGACGTCCGGGATGATCCCCTACCCAGGTAAGATTTAGTAGGTGTGATGTAGGAGGAAGAGGAGGAGGGAAAGAGGAGGAGATTCCGGGATGTAGAAAAGGAAGAATGAGGATTTGGTGAAAAATACGTAGGAAGGAACATGGAAACAAGGAAAGACGGCTAACAGCGAACCTATTGGCTCATTACGAGTCTGCCAGCTCTAGTGATTTTGATTTCAATCAC
>NC_066561.1:4653293-4660793 GCF_024679095.1 Eriocheir sinensis | reverse complement strand
GATGATAATAATGAATGATAATAATGATAATAAAAATAATAATAATAAATATAATAATAATAATAATAATAATAATAATAATAATAATAATAATAATAATAATAATAATAATAATAATAATATTTACAGATAATAATGAGTTGTTGTTTTTAAATGAAGACAAAGACAAGCCTTTAAAAAGTACATTACGAAAAAAATAACAATCAAGCAAAACAATAAACAACAACTGAACAGGACAAAAAAACAAAGAAACAAATGAACAAAAAAGAAAACAAAAACACTAAGGAAACATAAAATGAACAAACAGAACAAATGCTTCACTGTCATATGAAAAAAAAAACTTTCTTTCCTATAATATGATTTTTTTTAATATGTGAAAAAAAAATGTTTCCCTATATTTTTAATTAAGTGGAAAAAATCTTGGCGCTTGAAAAAGATAGAGGATAATTGTTTTTATTTTTAGTTATGAGGAAAAAACTCCTATTATACGATTTATTTATCTTATTTATTTATTTATTTATTTATTTGTTGATAAGAGAAAGAAAACTGTCTCCCTATTTTTTTTTTTATTTGTTGAACGTGAGCAAAAACAAATAAATTCGGTTTCCTATTATACATATTTTCTTCTTTGTTCGTGAAAAAAAAATATCTGCAGTCTTATTATGTATTTTTTGTTGTTGTTGTTGTTGTTGTTGTTGAGAAAAAATGCTTTCCTTTCTGATTTTTCTTAGTGTATGAATTAAAAAAATCCGCTTTGTCATTGTTTTTGTGAGTGAAAATAAATAAATAAAATTAATAAATAAAAATACAAATCGACGCTCTGTGGGACCATATTTTTAAACATTTCTGCACCCAAGAACACGTAATTTACTAGTCTTTCGTGGGGGTTTAGGGCATTTCCAGGGGTACTTTTACGACCCTGGTGATAGTCTGAGCCTTCTTCTGTACCGTGAACCTAAAAGAACACTCATTAGAACTCGACAACTCATTAGAACTCGAAAGAACGAACGCATTTGACAATACCAACCTTATTTTAGGGTTGTATTATAAAACATTTCTGCACCCAAGAACACGTAATTTACTAGTCTTTCGTGGGGGTTTAGGGCATTTCCAGGGGTACTTTTATGACCCTGGTGGTAGTCTGAGCCTTCTTCTGTACCGTGAACCTGAAGAAACACCTATTTGACAAGGCTTTCCTAGGAGTTGTGGTCATTTCCAGGGGTACTTTTATGACCCTGGTGGTAGTCTGAGCCTTCTTCTGTACCGTGAACCTAAAAGAACACTCATTAGAACTCGATTAACCTCCTTGTTGGACTTTAGAAATAGTTAGTGTGAGGGGTGGGAGGATCTGACAACACAACCCTGAACCCCTTGAGACGAAAGGAAGAATGACCATTGCATATCTTGAATCTGCGTTTCTCTTACATGTCTTTTTATTAGTGAAAGGAAAGTAATTTAAGTCTATGTTTATTTTTTGTTTGTTTTTTGTTTTCTTTTGTTAGTGTGTGAAGAAATCTTCGCTATGGTATTTTTTCTTTTTTTTAGTGAGTGAGAAAAAATCTGCGTTTCTATTACATGTCTTTTTATTAGTGAAAAAAGTAATTTAAGTATGTTTATTTTTTTGTTTTGTTTTTGTTTTCTTTTGTTAGTGTGTGAAAAAACTCCGCTATGGCTTTTTTTTCTTTTTTTTTTTAGTGAGTGAGAAAAAATCTGCGTTTCTATTACATGTCTTTTTATTAGTGAGAGAAAAATAATTTACGTGTTTTTTTTTCTGTTTTTGTTTTCTTTTGTTTTGTCTGTTTTTTTTTTTGGTTTTGCTTTTGTCTTTGTCCGTTTTTTGTTTTGTTTTGTATTTGTCTGTTTTTTATTTAGTTTGCCTTTCTCTGTTTTTTTTCTTTTCTCTATGTTTTTCGTTTTTTTCTGTTTTTGTTTTTTTTCTTTTCACTCTTTTTGTCTTGTCTTTGTCTGTTTCTTTTTTTTTCGTCTGTTTCTTGTTTCGTTTTCATTTTATTAGCTCGTCAAAAAAAAAAAAAAACAGCGTTCCCATTTCAGATTTTTTGTTGTTGTTGTTATTGAAGTTAAAAAAAAAGCGTTGTTTGTATATCTGTAAACACCCCCGCGCCCCCCCCCCTCCCCTCCCCCCCCCAAAAAAAAATGAGTATGTTAGCATGGAACAATTCGCTTTGTCTATGTGATAAGGTCTTTGTTACTGTGAAAAAGGTCCTTTGTTTGTGTATTAAAGGGAATGCTTGTTCAGTGCTCTCTCTCTCTCTCTCTCTCTCTCTCTCTCTCTCTCTCTCTCTCTCTCTCTCTCTCTCGCGCTCGCTCGCTCCCTTTGTCTCTGTGTGCCTGTCTACCTTTCTACCTGTATTTTTTATCTACCTGTCTGTCCTCTCTCTCTCTCTCTCTCTCTCTCTCTCTCTCTCTCTCTCTCTCTCTCTCTCTCTCTCTCTCTCTCTCTCTCTCTCTCTCTCTCTCTCTCTCTGCCCTTGTCTCTTTCTGCTCTCTACTTTTCTACCTGTCTCTCTCTCTCTCTCTCTCTCTCTCTCTCTCTCTCTCTCTCTCTCTCTCTCTCTCTCTCTCTCTCTCTCTCTCTCTCTCTCTCTCTCTCTCTCTCTCTCTCTTACCTGTCCCACCTGGTCTATCAAACTCCCACACACACCTGCCAGGCCGCCCACCTCATGTTAAAGGTGAAATAAAGTCTACCAAAGGAATTTTTAGGCAAGGTAGGGACTGGAAAATAAGGGTGTCACTGTACCGAGGTCAAGGCGACACGTGGGGCCCTTAGCGGGGTTTGGGGGGGAGAGGAGAAGAAGGGAAGAGAGAGGAGAAGAGGGGAAGAGAATGAGGGGATGTGGGATGGAATCGATTTTTCTCTCTCCCCTTCCTTCTCTAGACCCTATGATAAGGTTGTTTAATTTAGCGAGATGAGTGGATATGTGTTGGTGTACGTATGTATATGTGTGTATGTATGTATGTATGTGTGTGTGCGTATTAGGTTGGTAGGTAGGTATGTGCGTATATGTATGAGAATGTTTGTGTATGTGTGTGTTTGTACTTCTGTGTGTGTGTGTGTGTGTGTGTGTAAGAGCTCCACACGGCCACATAAATCTCTCTCATAAACACTACGAAATTAAATATATCTTGACAAAAAACAGTTTTCCAGGTTAACTGATGCACCTTCCATAGGCAACCACCATAATAAATATCCAAAAAATGTATTGTGATTTGAAAAAAAAATGTACCAATGTATTTTAACAGCCTCCACTTCTCGTCATCACAATATAAAGGTTATGCATGTAAAGTTTGTCATGTGGTGAATTACCCTGAAAATAATGTATGAATATTTGCATCGTAAGGATTAAGACATTTTTCATCTTCCCCTCCCCCACAAAATCAATATAAACTATCAGCATGACATAACTTTAGAGATATTACCAAAACTGTGAGAAATTATAACTCTAAAGAAAATTCAAACATGTTACACAGAAAATAGGAAAGTAAACCAGTATTTGTCGTCATCACAATATAAAGATTTTGTATGTAAAGTTTGTCATGTGGTGAATTACCCCGAAAATAATGTATGAATATTTGTATCTTAATAATTAACACATTCTTCATCTTCCCCTCCCCGCAAAATCAATATGTACAGTTACCATGACATAACTAGGGATATTACCAAAACTGTGAGAAATTATAACTCTAAAGAAAATTCAAACATTGCATGCTCCTCCATTCTCTTTTCTTGTTTACTTGCAACAATAAACTATCAATCAATCAATCAATCGTTACACACAAAATAGGAAAGGAAAGTAAACCAGTATTTCAGACGAGGAATTAATACATTGAAGCAAACTTGGGCAACATTGGAACTCGCTTATTCATTAATCGCTTACTCATTCACTGCCATCAAAACAATCAAGCCGTATTTTTAAATGTATCCGCACCAAAGTTCGCCTCCGTTGGTATAAAAATGATATTCTTCTGATGTTATAACACTATTTTCTTTTCATTTTCTTTTCAAGCAAACTATATGGTAATCTAAAATGTTTTGCTAGGAGAAAGAGGCTATAAAAAATAAACACTTTCAAGCTTCGAATTAATCCCCATATTCTTATACGTATCGAGTGGAGTGTTTTGTGATCCTAGTGATAATTTTACACAACTCCTGCAACATGAACGAGAAAAAACACTCATGAAAACCTTATCTTTTATTTGTTTGCCCTTGAGCTGCTTCCTTTACTGTAAAATTAATACTTAACCGGAAGATTCAAAAGCACCTATCCACTTCTGACCTTCTATCTGATCGCCAGTAGGGGTTCCGCAAAGGGCGTTCTACTGGCGATCTTCTTGCTCTCTTAAATAAGGTTCTGACTCTCTCTTTTTAGGAATTCTTCTATTATACAGTATTTTTAAATGTATCGACACCTCAGTTCGACCCTTTGAAAAGCCTCTCGTTGAATTTGATAGGATTTTCATGGAGTGTATCGTGATCATGGTGATAGTTTTACATGACCTCTGCACCATGAACGGGAAAAACAGTACCTATGAAAAGCTGGTTAATCTTCTCTGTGTCCTTGGGAAATAGCCGTAATGGAGTCCAATACGTTTAAGAATATGGGCATTAGTTCGAAGCTTGCCAGTGTTATTTTCTAGAGCCTCTTTCTCCTAGCAAAACATTTTAGATTATCATATAGTTTGCTTGAAAAGAAAAAGAAAAGAAGTGTTATAACATTATCAGAAGAATATCATTTTTAAGCCAACGGAGGTAGCCCGATGTGAAAAAAAGATAAGGTTACAGAAATAGCCTACCATGTCGCTGCTCCACAAAAGCGAAAACTGGAAGAACATTCAGATTCAGAGCTCAAATCGCAAAGTATTTCTCGTTATCACCATCAAGTATTAACCTAACATCTCGCCTCCCGAAATTGACCTCTTTTTTGACCTCTCATCTGTACACTCTTTTTCAGGGACAGTGATTAGTGGACTTTTTTTTTCCTTTAATTATCCTAACAACTCTTCTCCCGAAATTGACCTCTCTTGTAACAACTCATCTATATACTCTTTTACAAGGGCAGTGATTAGAGGACTTTTTTTTTTCCTTTAATAGCCTAACAACTGTCCTTTCGAAATTGACCTCTCTTTTGACCATTCATCTAACACTCTTTTATAGGAACATTGATTAGAGGACTTTTTTTTTCCTTTAATAGCCTAACAACTGTCCTTTCGAAATTGACCTCTCTTTTGACCATTCATCTAACACTCTTTTATAGGAACATTGATTAGAGGACTTTTTTTTTTTTCCTTTAATAGCCTAACAACTGTCCTTTCGAAATTGACCTCTCTTTTGACCATTCATCTAACACTCTTTTATAGGAACATTGATTAGAGGACTTTTTTTTCCTTTAATAGCCTAACAACTGTCCTTTCGAAATTGACCTCTCTTTTGACCATTCATCTAACACTCTTTTATAGGAACATTGATTAGAGGACTTTTTTTTTCCTTTAATAGCCTAACAACTGTCCTTTCGAAATTGACCTCTCTTTTGACCATTCATCTAACACTCTTTTATAGGAACATTGATTAGAGGACTTTTTTTTCCTTTATTAGCCTGACAACTGTCCTTTCGAAATTGACCTCTCTTTTGACCATTCATCTAACACTCTTTTATAGGAACATTGATTAGAGGACTTTTTTTTCCTTTAATAGCCTAGCAACTGTCCTTTCGAAATTGACCTCTCTTTTGACCATTCATCTAACACTCTTTTATAGGAACATTGATTAGAGGACTTTTTTTTCCTTAATAGCCTAACAACTGTCCTTGAACATTGATTAGAGGACTTTTTTTTCCTTTATTAGCCTAACAACTGTCCTTTCGAAATTGACCTCTCTTTTGACCACTCATCTAACACTCTTTTATAGGAACATTGATTAGAGGACTTTTTTTTCCTTTAATAGCCTAACAACTGTCCTTTCGAAATTGACCTCTCTTTTGACCACTCATCTAATACTCTTTTATAGGAACATTGATTAGAGGACATTTATTTTTCCTTACTTACCCTAACAACTCCCCTCCCTAAATTGACCTCTCTTTTGTAACCACTCATCTATACACTCTTTTATAAGGGAAGTGATTAGAGGGCTTTTTTCTTTCCTATTAGCCTAACAAATCTCCTCCCGAAATTGACCTCTCTTTTGGCCACTCTATACAATCTTTTAAAGGGGGAGTAATTAGCGGACTTATATTTTTCTCTTATCCTTTATTTGTTTGCCCTTGACCTACTTCCTTTACTGTAAATTTAATACTAAAAAAGGTTCTGACGCTCTCTTTAGGAATTCTTCTATGATACGCTATTTGGATTATCAGCGCTAACGAGGTTTTGAGTTTCCATTTCTTTTCTTGCCCTTGAAGTGAATGAAACCAAAGAAAAGTCACCCACCTCATGCCCTCCCCCCCCCACCCTTGAGGAATTTCATACCCCCAAATACCCCAGTCTCCTCCCCTTAGGAATATCATACCCCCGAATCCCCAAGTCTCCTCCCCTTAGGAATATCATACCCCCGAATCCCCCAGTCTCCTCCCCTTAGGAATATCATAGTCTCCTCCCTTAGGAATATCATACCCCGAATCCCCAGTCTCCTCCCCTTAGGAATATCATACCCCCGAATCCCCCAGTCTCCTCCCCTTAGGAATATCATACCCCCGAATCCCCCAGTCTCCTCCCCTTAGGAATATCATACCCCCGAATCCCCCAGTCTCCTCCCCTTAGGAATATCATACCCCCGAATCCCCAAGTCTCCTCCCCTTACGAATATCATACCCCCGAATCCCCCAGTCTCCTCCCCTTAGGAATATCCTTTGAATCCCCAAGTCTCCTCCCTTAGGAATATCATACCCTGAATCCCCCAGTCTCCTCCCCTTAGGAATATCATACCCCCGAATCCCCCAGTCTCCTCCCCTTAGGAATATCATACCCCCGAATCCCTCAAATCCCCCAGTCCCCCCCTTCAGATGCACCCCCAGCTGTGAACCCCAGAAATACAGCATCATAAAGAAATACTGTTTGCCTCATTCTATACTTCTCTCTGTTTGAAATTCGTCCATACTCATTTTCATCGATTTTTTGTCTTTTTTTTTTCCTTCACTTATTTTTCCAATCGCGTTATTATTACTTGTCTCTCTTAGTGTCTTTATTTTCTTTGTTTATTTATTTTGTTTTGCGTTTTGCTTGTGGTTTGCATACTTTATTTATTGTTTCCTTCCTCTCGCGTTCCCTCATGCATCATTGCCAATTAAAAAAGAAAGTTATGTGCGTGTAATTACTATATTATTATTGTCACTTGTCATTTATTATTATCATTATTACTATCATTATCATTATCACTATTATTATTATTATTATTATTATTATTATTATTATTATTATTATTATTATTATTATTATTACTAAGATTATTGCTATTGTTATCATTATCATAAGGAGGAGGAGGAGGAGGAG